>NW_024582651.1:516476-558913 GCF_018398535.1 Haplochromis burtoni | reverse complement strand
TTTATACCAATAAAAAAATTAATAAATCACCCTTACAATAGTTTGTTTACATTTAATTTCAAATATATTAACTGTGTCAAATCATAAAATAATATGCCATCCAAACACAACGAGGAGTTCGTAAATCTTTTCTTCAAAATGAAATTTAAACCCATTATCTGATCTCGCATCCCCATCACCAAGGTCGCATTGTTTCTGTCCTTAGGTATATCCACAAAACAGACTTGGATATGAAAAAACAAACAAGCAAAAAACCTCCAAGGGACTGCCTTTTCAAAACACAATTGAAATACTTTTTCTTTTTCACAGAGGCCATGGACACACTCATGGACACAGTCTTTTCTAGTGGTGTTACACTAGCATGTGTCTTCCACATATGGTGTTCCACCAATAGCAAGCTTCCACCTAAGGGTGACTGGAATATTTCATCAGTAAAGCTGATGATGGCAGAAGAATATATAAAACCTTTGTAGGTGAACAACCCTAAAAATAGTAAAATAGAAATTTTGTCCAATTTGGGCTTTTTCAACTGCAAAACAAGAGGATAAAAATATGAAATAAGAGGATTTTATTGAAATGTGAATTTGATTCATTATGGCATGAACGGAAATTAGTAGTTCATTAAGGTTAGGAAACTTCCCTTTCATATTCACCACATATTATTGCCTGATATTGTTTAGTTGAACTAAAACACACTAAAATGCTGGCTGTTCCGTTTTTATTATATTTTATTTGCTTTATTAACAGCAAAAATTAACAGTCCTTTAAAATATCACAATGAATACTGGTACTAACCAGCATTAGTGTTAGTTCCCCAGGTTCAGGTCACTTCCAAATATAATCATGTCAGGTTTAAAAAGAGAAGAAGAGAAAATAATAAGGAAAAGAAGACAGCAAAAGACCACACAAGAGCTGAAGACCTGAAGTCCAAGAACTGTCTGGGTTACTCTTTCCACCTTTTATATACGCTTAATGTCTTTGGGCAGGGGAACTGTGTTCTTGTTCACTTTTCAGAACCCCCTGCCTATAATAAATGAAGAGCCTTTTCAGAAGCCTGCTTCTTTAACTTTTATTCTGGGCACTCAAGGACAGACTGACCATCTGGAGTTGCAGACCTTTGGGCCTGTGTTACTTCAGCAGCATTGATAGGAAGAAAAAACCCCGGCTCATTCTGTTTGGCTATCCTGATTTAGCCTGGCACAGTCTGTCCACAGAGGTGCCTGTGCACAGCAGTCATCAATTTATACCATCTCAGGAGTCACATCTCTCTTTCCTGTAAATTTTATTTGAGGACATTGCGTTCATCATACAGACAGGTAACTTAGATTTTGATGAATTGATTTTTTTAACAGCATATTATACTGCATCTAAATTATCACTAAAATGTGACATCAAAGCTTTGGATCCTTTTCAGAACTCATTTAGAAACTATTCTTACTTGAAATGGCTAAAATAAAAGTCCCCCATACAAAATCCTAATGTGTTATTTATTTCAAGTCAGAAAACAACCTTTTCTCCTGGAGACCATTCTCATCATCACCTGTAAAGTATTAGTTTGACTTGATATTGAGATCTGCAAAGGACAAGTGCCATGACGGGCTTTTCATAATGACTGATGTCATCTGTCACACTTTCATTTACTGTTCAAAGTGATGGACAAATGCCCAGAGCATGCCAAGGGATTGCATCATCAAGATGCCTTTTTGAACGAGCGTGACAAGCCAGCAGAGTTTCTCTTTCTTACTCGCAGTGAGTCAAAGGGATCAATTATGATTGGTTTCTCAGCAAGTAGTCAAGCTGTTTGATTGACTTCATAATGTGTGTTGACATGGAGATCAACTGAGCCTACTCAGGCAGCTGGTATTAATGAAGCACAAATTAACAACTGTTTGTTCGCTGGTGGCTGTGCAAATCCTTATTCCCTTTCCTTGAGCACAACACCCACTCACGGATTCACTTGTGTGGCAACAAACAAATCTTTTCCACCAAGCTAGTCTTGACTCATGTGTTGTTATGGCAATTAGATGGTCCACTGTTGTGCTCAGTCAAGCCAGAACCTTGATCATAATGCTATCCTCTACATTTGACTAATGAACTGAATCTTCAGAACATGACTTTTTTCACCCTTTTAGTGAATTAATTGCTTGTAGCTGTTGGGTTATATGGTTTTATTTAACATGCAGGTTATTTTACTCCTAAGATAAAACACGATTAAACAAAATACTTACAAGTGTGTTTAAAATACATTATGGTGCAGAATTGTCGAACCAACCCTTGTGTCTTTATATTTTGCTCCCAGAGAGCCAGAGTTTTTTTAAGTGCTCTTGAGGAATAATTATGTATTATGTTATTTTATTTTGTTTTTTGTTTTAATTTTGTTAAGCCACTTAACATTGACCTATGAGTTATTCGAGCATAAAACGTTTAAATGTATCTTTAGATACTTTGTTACTAGCAGTCTGTCACAAAAAAACACAACTTGCTCCAATTTCTTCAGTTGAATCTATGAAAAATGCCAAAGATAACACAGAATGACAGGCATAAAATAGTGTTTTTGCACCAACAAAGTGATTCCATAAAAAGCTGTTGGCCAAAAACTTGACATATCCCGGCATGGTGTTCAGTGTTTCCTTAAAATGTAAGCGAACTGGACAAGTGGAAGACAAATGTAGCAGGCCTAAAAAAAAAAAACCTAAAGCAGATGAACAACATCTGAAAGTCATGTCCTTAGGAAATCCAGCTTAGACCTGACACAGCACCTGAGAGATACAACTGGCCCTTCAGTTGAGCCATCCAAGGATCATTAGTAATGGTCTCAGTGGAAGGGTGACTGTCAAGCAGCCATTCTCAAGGAAGGGAAACAGGGAGAAAAAGCTGCAGTCAAATTGCCCAAGAGCTGGGCTGAAAATCAGTGGCAACAGGTCTTACGGAGTGATGAATCCAAATTTGAAATCTTTTAGTTCAAACTGTGTCTATTGCCATCTGGGAAACACAGTGGTAGCTCATGGTTTGGGGCTGCATTTCAGCCAGTGGTTTTGTGGATTTTGTCAGAATTCTGGGAAAAGTGTTTTGATCCTGATTTCAGATTTTGATCCGACATAAAATACATGCAATACATCTGGAAAATATCTGGTTGGCAACAGCTCCATTTCTCAGCATGAAAATGATCCCAAACACACTACCAATGTACTAAAAGCATACCTGGGTAGGAAAACTCACAATAGAACCCTATCAGTCATGGATTGGCCTCCCTAGAACCTGAACCTCAAAATTAATGAAGCAGTGTGTCATCTTGATAGAGAGCTGAACAAAAGGCAGCCATAATCCAAAGAAAAGCTTTGAGTGTCCTTCAAGAAGCCTGGAGAAGTATTCCTGAAGACTACTTAAGAAATTATAAAAAGGCTTCCCTGAGGGAGTTCAGGCTCTGTTGACCAATAAAAGTGGCCACACCAAGTGTTGACTTGAGCTAAAAGTCAGCACTTGTAATCTAAAGAATAAAACAGACATTATGAAAGATCAAACCAAGTGTAAAAGAAAGATAGATTTTCCATAGCATCAAATAGGTAGGGTGATACATTTATTGAGATGCTGGAAAGATTTTCTGCTGCACAGTTTTTACTGTTGAATCTCTGCTGTCTGTGGTTGTGTGTACTATGCGCTCCACTGGAGTTCGCTTGGTATCCAGTGCTTTCTCTGGCCCATTTGTCAAAAGGACCAGTGCTCTTGTGAGTAAAAAGATTTATACACCATCGAAGAGAGGTGGAGAATTAGCACAGATTTATGAGCACAGACTGCAATGGCAGGGCCCAGGCAGCTGCTACTTGACATTTGAACAGAGAATGTGAAAGAAAATTGGAGACGGGGGAAACAGGAAATTGGAACAACAGAGAGGTGGGGAAGGAGTGAGGAATGAATAAGACACAGTCTGGTCCACAAAAAAAAAGAAAAACGTTAGGGGGAAGCCATTTATGACTGAAAAGGTTAAAGAAATAAAATTCATTTTACATTCATCAATTAGCTACTTTTTTGTAAATCATTAGCCTTTAACTACTTAAGGTTCAAAAAGCGAATGAAAATTAATTTTAGACAACAGATTTAAATTGATCGCTAAAACAAGCAGGTTAGTAATGCAAATCTTGCTTTGAATCAAATCAAAACACCACAGCAGCTCTCAGGTCATCGATTTATTTTGTATAATTGAAGAGATTCTGTTCTGACCTGCAGAACAAAGGTCTTCAGTTGACAAATCTTGTTTATTTTCTCTTCTTTTTCTTCTGTGTGAGGTGGACATCCAAAGGCAATGTGATGACCCATGGCAGATCTCAAAGAATTTGATTACCATACCCAAGAAGGACTTTTTCCACTTCATTTTCTTTGCTACTCACACTTTCCACATTTATCTAGTTGATAATGTGGTTCTATTTCCTTACCAGCTCAGGGGCACTGGAAGCTATAATAGGTGTAGAAAACATTAGGTCAGACATTGGAACACACAATACAGCAAATAAGTATTGTTCAGAAAGCAAAATGGTAACTGGTAAAGCTTCAGTAAGAACCAACAGCCAGTTTGTTTTTGAGAGGGGACAAAAAAGGGGAAGATAAAGCACATATTAAAAAAACAATAAAAAGAAAAAAAAAAATACAGAAATTCAAGTAATAGTAGACTTTTCTGCTTTGTAATTGAATAGTGAAGTAGCAAAATATAAACAGGTTTTGAGCTGACTATAATTTCTACCATACATAGTTGTTATTGAGCTAGATAGAGTAGACTTTGATTATTGTGATAATTATGTTATATTATACAAGTAAGGTGGTTCACAATTTTCATGTCTGCTCTGTTGATTTCAAGATTTTAAAAAACCACTAATAATACAAACCAGTAGTAGGGCACAATATTAAACACCTCTTTGTGCCAGAATTTGGTAAACAGTACTACTGAACCTACAGGGATGCTGTGAGTCAAGTTCTATTTATTCATACGAAAAGGGGGAAAAAGCAGTTATTTTCTTGCTAGGAGGTAAAAGTAGACAAAGCATGAACGCCCTGAATGATCCGCAAGGGAGAGGGAGGTCAGCTTCCTCACCTGAATTTAGAAAGCACGCTGGAATGGTTGTAAGATCTGACAGAGGTGACAAAAAGCACAGAGAGGGCTTTTTTTTGGCTGTGGAGTGTATGCAGTCACATCTACTAAAGGTGAATTGTCATGAGGTGACACTGAGATGCACAGAGGCCAGTGGGGGCATTGCCTCAAGGCACGCATCCACATCCAAGTTGAGTCAAAATCTGACTCACAACGTCAGTGTTCAGCTTCCATTAGTCTGCTGGTGACCTGCACTCTATCCATGACTTCATCTTGATTCTCCCACACCCTGTTAGCAGTGTGTGAGCACAAACACAAAAGGAGGTTACTCTCAGCTGGGGTCAATCCCTGCCACAGCTAGTCATGCCTGTCTTGGCTGGATGGAAAACACTCCAAGAATGTCTAGTTGGCATTTGTCCACCATCTTCACCATCCAAGAGTTACTCCAGACACAATTCATAGTTATGGTTGACAAGGCTGCAGCTGAAACTTGTGAAGAGCCTGCAGACTGTCTTCATCATCACAGGAGAGGAAAAATAGTAAATTTCTGGCTATGATTTGGTGTGTGTTTATATTCTTGGGAGATTGTAATGTGACAGAGAAATATAGGGGCTATGATATGTAGCAAGGCACACAGACTGACTCATGACCTACTTAAATTAGGTCAGATCTCTGACACCAAGAATATAAAGCTTTATCTTTTTCTTTACACCTGAACACTTCATGTGACTGGATATTAGTAGTAGTAATGTACTGTTCTCCATTTGATGCAGTTTTTGCAAAAGATAATTGCATGAAATAGTAAACATGAGAAGAGGACCCCAACATAGGCAACAAGAATGAGAGTAAGTGCAAAATCCACATGTTTTACCACACTAGAGGTCACAGGAGGTCACTCAACATGGCAGGGAAACCAAGCAGCGAGCAGTTGGGAGGGTAAAAACCCCCCAAAACAACAACAAATGGCTACAATGCTTGGCTTACAAAAATACAACACAGGTGGGCTAGTAAACTGGTGGGAAACTAAAGAAAAAAGTTCAATAGGAATTCAAGAAAATAGCAGAAACAAAGAGAAAATGACTGAATTAAGATCACAAAAAAAGCTCATGCTTTCTTAATCTTACCAATTACAATTGTGAGCAGTTTACATACACTCATAATGGGGATAAATGTCAGTGTAATTTGGAGGGTTTTAATTATTTCTTTCAGCTTTTCTTTTCTCAGGTGAAATGATCAATTCTGAATTTTCCCACATACAGGCTCAAATATACACAAACACCCCGACTAATATTTTTTTGTTACAAACAGCTTGTAAGCAGCAACAAAAATTGGAGTCACACCACCAACTGAATAAGAGTTACCAAAGGTTTATCCAACTGAATAATGTATATGTAAGTATCAATCAGTGGTCTAGAGCAGTGCATGGAGGAGGTGGAAAGTGTGAGACAAACTTGATGTACGTGCGAGAAGCAAATTAAGATAACCAGACGGAGCTGCTGAGGCATGGAGGTGGCACCAGACCAGAGCAGACTGGAGCCGAACAGAGAATGGGAAGTCCTAGAAAAAGTAGGATTTAAATAGCCCAACAAATCACTGGCAAGGTGTTCTGCATTTCTGATCATCTCCTGACTCTTCACCCAAGAACACAAAGACCACACAGAGCAAACCTGCACAAAGTCAATGGGGCTGTAACAGTCCCTTAGCAAATTGCACCTCAGCCAGAGGCTTTGGTAGCCATCAACAACCATTTGGCATAATTCTTCCTAAATACTTGACTGTTGTTCTTGGAAGAATTGGTAGAGTTCATTTAAATTGGTTGGTTTTCTTTCACGGACCTGAATTTAAGTACAGTCCACAAATTTTCAATAGGGCTGAGGTCAGCTTTATTCATTCCAAAACCAGTTTTGGTATGTGTTTGGGATAATTATTCTGTTGGAACACCAAGTGTTCAACAACCAAGTTTCAACCAAGTTTGGTGACTTTAGGTGAAGCTAAAGAGTTTAGATATAGCCCCTCAGTGTTTATTTCATTGGCTTTATGAAATGTAGCAGTACCACTGGCTGCAAAACAATGCCTTAGAGCATGATGCTACCACCACCATGCTTGGTGCAGAGTTCTTATGTTTGAAAGTGAGTACTGCCAGTGACTACTAACAAATCCTTTTTATGCTGGCAAGGAGACATTATCAGTGGTAGTCAATTCTGATCACTAATGAGAAGTTAACAGGCCTTGGTGTTGTCAAGTTGAAAACATTGTAGAAGCTTAAGCAATGCTTATTAAAACATTTAAGTGAATGTTTTTGAATGTATGTACCTGTGTACTCTGATAAATGGACTATATAGCAGTTTTCTACTCCACCTCAAAATTACTTTGTACAATTAGCCTCATTTATCCAATCACCTTTGCTTTTTCTACAAGTGCTACTACAGTGCTTTCTATCTAACATTCACACATCCATACTTGGGGTCAGTATTTTGCCCAAGAACACAAGGTTTTTATTTAGGAGAAGAAAAAGTAAACAAAAAATAATAATAAGATAAAATTGTCCAAGATCTGATCCCCTGACAGTGGTAACTCTCAATCTGAAACATTAAAGCTTAGCTTTGGGGAATAGATGGACTTAGTGTTAGACTTTTGAAGCTGCTGAAGCCCATAGGCATTCTTCCTGGAGGTTTGGATTTCTGTATAAACTGATGGAGGTTGTTGCATCATGAAGGGATAATATCTGACTTCCCTGTCTTATTGCTTGAGGAGAAAAATATATGTGAACCTGAAATGCACTCAGTCTATTCAATCTAAGACTATCGTCAAAAAGACAACCAGAAGCTTGCTTAGTGGTTAATGTTTAATGGACTTAAAGGACATGATTGCCCGTTGGCACTGAATCAAATTTATTGAGCAGCTATATTCGGTTCCAGGATGAAAGGTTTAACTCCATACTCTAAATGACAAAATGACCTCTATCATAAGTGCATGTCTACTGAAGTTACTGCAGCTGTCCAATTTTAAACACGACATCTTGACGTCACAAGGACACCTATTATGTTTTTGACATAATCACTTCACAAGAGCTCTCTATGATTAGCTCTAGTGGCTTCTCTAATGAAAATGATGACTTGCTTTGTTAACCTTCTGTGGCTTTAACACTCAGATGTTAAACACTTCAGGACGTGGGCTGCATAATGAAAAAAAAAAAAGAAAAAGAAATGAATATATACCTTTACCCCGAGCAGCTCCAACAAATCTCATCAGCTTTAATGCTGTTATAACTGGGTTACGGTTGGATGTACTTTACAGCTTACTTTGTTGTTGCTTTATGAAAATCAATACGTCAGTTTATGGCAAATCCAGCAAATGCCATCAATAAATTGTTAACGGGTCCTCTAATCTCTTGTGGCCAATTACATATTTTTTTAAAAAGTGTAAAGGAGCAATTTTTCAAGCTTCGTTTGCAGGACAAGATCTTGTAGCTAATGCTTTAATTTCCCACTATTGAGAATAATTTCCTGATTAGTGTCAGCAAATGCTCTCGCAAGACATCTGTGAGAATCATCTTTGTCATTACTCTGTCTAAACAAATGCTTGTATGTCAAGGCTGCATGCTGCATGATTTGTAAATTGTAAATATTTCTGACACTGGACAGCTCATGCAGCTTAACACAAGAATCTATTGTCTAACTTGCTGTGCTGCATAACAAAAAAATGAATCACCCCTAACCCCATTTACAATCTGATTGTGTTGACTAAAGGAAAGAAGAGATGCAGTGCATTTGAGCTGAATCCTAATTTCTGTGTACACAGAACCCTTTTTTATACTTCCTAGACAAATAAACCCCAAAGCCTAACCCTCAGGGGTGCACGCTATAGCGCTACAATATTCATTTACATTATACTAAAGTCAAATACCTGAAAACTACATAAATCACAATGTCACACTCAGGCTATTGTGGCAATTCAATTGGCTAAAGTTTAGCCAGCTTATGCGATATAATAGTATCTGTATGGTGCAATAATTCAAATCCATTGATCTGATTACAAGCATTCTCCCCCATAACTCACTGTGTGAAAATACAGCTAATGTATTCAGCCCGAGAAGACAATAGTTTCATCTCTGTGGGATCGACACAGCTGGGTCAAGCATGCTGTTTATGTTTTAAAATTCTGCCCATGCTTGCTGTGAATATACTAGTGCTGGTTTTGGTAATGGTTAGGTTTTAAAATCTGCGATTGTTGCCACTCTCCCTCCTGCATTGCTTACGAACAAATTGCAGCAATGCCAAGGTAATAATAAACACATGGAAGCATGCACCAAAACCAGAGAGACTCTTAAAATGTTAACCAAAATATGGATTGTTCTCCGTTTAGATGCTGGGTTGCACAGGTATGCTGCAACAGCACCCTGCACACAGTGTTGTGACAGCTACAGGGAAGAATTTCACATGCTAAAACCAGTGTGAAATCTTAAGAGACCTCTGGCTTCTATATCTTTATTCATCCCACCTAATCTTTAGTGTGCCCAGGGTATTTTATAATGCCATGATATACCATGGCAGGGTTTAAGGGCTCAAGGATTTAGCAGTGTGACGTGATCAGCCAACAGACAGAGTTGAGAACTAGTGGGAATGAGCATTATTTTGGTCTTTATGTAAAAAGCTGCTTTAATTACCCTCCAACAGCTGAAGATGAGAAACATGACTTCTATCAGCCCCAGATCTAAAATTATCAGGGATATACTTTCTAGTGTTTCTGTCACATTTTGTCTGTTTTTTTTGTCTGTTTATTTTTCCATTATACACCAGCTGTTACTGTCTTCTGGGTCTCTTTTCTTATGCAATGAGGAGGATGATGTCATTATTATCGATTAGCTGATTTGATTTATTTAGTAGGAAGACCCATAATGCCTCAGCACAAAACAGTAAACATTGATTATTTCACTGAGTTTGTAGTGAAGTGAAATCAGTTTTCAGACTTTCTACATTTCGCAAAAAATAGATATAAAATAAAAATGTTGTTCTTCATAAGATGTCTGTTACAGTTCTAATATTATCAGTTGTACAGATGGAGCTAACTAAGTAAGAGGGAGGACAGAAAAGGAAAAAAAAAAGAAAAGTCTACCAGCTTGGCTTTCTTTTGTAAGCAATTCATTCAAAACAAGGTCTTGTATGTGGGGAGCTGACACAATAAATTGCCTAAATCAGTGTGGTGAAGAGAGGAAGGTGGAATGGTTATGAATGTAAAGACAAAACTTAGCAACAAATTTATGAAAATTATTGTTTTGAAAGCAAAAAGCAATAAGGAGTTGTAGAGTGGCAAAAGGCAAAGTCATATTGTAACTGCTGGGCTCTACATTGCATCAAATGTGATGCACATGCATGTGTGTGGACACTGTTTTACGCATTTCTGTGAGTGTATAGTGGACAGAAATTGCTACTGGCAAGGCACAGAATCAATCCCAATAATGTTGCATCTCTTAGGTAGTCAAGTTTCTCAGACAACTTGAATGAAATGCACGCTTCACATCTACAGTCTAAGACATTCAATTTCCAGCTGCTTCTTGGGGCAGAATTCTGCACTGGAGGATCAATGCAAAATGACTGGAAAATTGCTAATGTTATTTATATCAAAGTGAGACTGGGGGAAAGCAATTACGGCACTGATTCAGTGCAATAATTTTAAGTGAGTTGTCCTTTGGGTAATAAAGGTAGAATATTTTGATCATATTAATATTCAGAGACCTTCACGGTATTGTTTTTTTTTATTATTATTATTATTATTACACATGAACTCAGGTGACCTAACTTCATGCGTTCGCATTTCTTTTAGTTAATATTTATATATATTTTTTTGCTTCAAATGATCTTTGTAAAACTCATTTGTTTTGGTGGAAGTCCAGAAAATAAAATGCATATACTGGGTTTTGCTGTGGTGAGAAAATAACAGTGTGACATAACAAATGATCCCTTTGCTGATGTCTTTTCTCAGATGCAGTTATGCATCTCATAGCAGGAGTTTGGTTGTATTTTTCATGTTTCAATTTGCAGCTTTACCACCGTCTAAAGGAAAGAGCTGTGAGATGATCTGTTACAGAGCAGAAATCAGATTTTCTCTCTGAGGTACTATAGATGAGGTGTCAAGAATGATGCAGCAACATCGCACAGTGTACGTATTGTTTGCTGACACTTGTGGGAGAAGGCCTTTTCAAAAAGAAAGCCCATCCACGCTGCTAAATCAGCAACAGCAACATGTGTATTCAGCATCTACAAATGAACACAGGTAATTAAGAACAAAGCTCACTCTTATTGCCCGTTCTTACTGTCCTTATCTTCAATGTTATGCTGCTCTGTTGCCCCTTGGGGATAAATAAAGTCTTCTGATTCTGATCCTGAAGAAAAAGTCTGATTGATTTTCTTGTTTATGAAGTAGAGTCCATTGTAACTGTAGTGTTTGTGCCCACAGATGCAAAAACTGGTATTTCGTGATCACTTTGTTTCCCTTTGCACCGTCATGCCTGCATATATAACTGAGGCAGCACAGAGTCAGTTTCAAATGAAGCTCATTTCAATCAAGCCATTTCAAAGCAGGCAAGCTGATGGAAAGAGAACAGCTTTCAAAAGTCTATGGTGCATTCCCTATCTCCCAGACCGAAGGAAGTACTTATTTAGTCGGGGTGCTTTATGAGAGTGCATTATCGTCGCAATTCGTCTGACGGTGAACTACAGTAACCTGCCAAGTGAATGCCAGAGACCGCGAAAAAAACATCTGCTACCGTGAATATGTTGAGCATCCAAATATCCTGGTGTTATAGGTTTTCTACAAGTATTCTATCACTGCAATTTTAGTGAATTCTACACAGCAAAGAGCAAGTGGCTTAATTCAAGCTCTGCTTTCAGGACTAGTGAGGAAATTACACTTGATTATAGGAAATTCTTGGAACAAGCTGACATCATTTATTATGGCTATAATAAATTAACATGGAGTAACTTGTTAAGAGAAATACTTTTGCGGTCTAAACACTCATCCAAAGTTGTCCAGGCTTTCAACTGTGGAGATTTTTTAAAAATATTTATTATACAGGTTGTTCACTCTTTTTTTTTTTAATTGTGACAGTCATGGGCAAGGGAATCTTTTTTTTTTAAGTTTTAATAATAATTTCCAAAGTAGTTCTCAAAGTGTTGTCTGGCGGACCCCAGGAGTCTGTGGCCTGTAAAGCGATCTGTGCAGAATTTGCTTGAAATCCCAGAACTGGGCTGTACCACTAAGAACTGCGCATAGGCGCACCGAACAAATAAGCATCATGTGCCCACAGCAGAAACTCTTCTTTTGTGATTGTGACACATCACTTCATTCTGTCATAAAATAACTCATCTTTTATGGTAAAACACATGGTGTTGTTGCTTGTATCTTGGCTTATTGCTAGGAATGTCAGTCAGCCCACATCATCAATGAGGCTAAATCAAAACCATTGAAATCATTATGTTTGTAGCAGTGGTCCATGGAAAGATTTCTCCCTTATGATTGGTGCCTGGTGTACACTTGGATGAAGAAAAAATATGATGCCCGTTTTACATATACACTCACTGGCCACTTTCTTAGGTATACCTCTCCAACTCTATTTGTTAAAACAAATATTTAATCAGCCAGTCACGTGGCAGAAGCTCAATGCATTTAGGTAGACATGAACAAAAAAACTTGCTGAAGTTAAATTCAAGTATCAGAATGGGAAACAATGGTGATTTAAGTGATTTTGAATCTGTCATTGTTGTTGTTGGTGGTGCCAAATGTACCTGTCTGTGTATTTCAGAAACTGCTGATCTTCTGGGATTTTGCCTCATGACCATCTCCACAGTTTAAAGAGTGTTCAGAAAAAGAGAAAATATCCATTGAGAGGCAGTTTTCTGAGTGGAAATATCCTGTTGATGCCAGAAGTCAGATTATAATAGCCCGACTGCTTCCAACTGATAGGAGGGCAACCATAAGTCAAAAAACAAAACAAAACAAAACACTTGTTACAACTCATCTTTAAGCAGATGGCTACAGCAGCAGAAGACCACACTAAATGCCACTCATTTCAGCTAAGAACAGGAAGCTGAGGCAACAATTTGCTCTGACTCACCAGAACTGGACAATGGAAGATGAAAGGAAAGAAGCTGCAGAGTCTGATGAGTCTTTGACATCTGGATAGAAGGATTGGAATTTGATGTAAATACTACCCTGCCTTATATCAGTGGTTCAGGCTAATGTGGTGGATATTTTCTTGGCACACTCTGTGCCCCACAGTACAAGATGAGCATCACCAAACAACACCATAGCCTACCTGAGCATTGTCGCTGACCATGTCCACAGTGTACCCATTTTCTGATGGCTGCTTCCAGCAGTATAACAAACCGGTTTCTTGGACATGACAATGTCACTGTACTCAAATGGCCTCCACAGCCACCAGATCTCAGTCCAAAAGAGCTCCTTTGGGATGTGTTGGAAGACTAGTATCATAGATGTGGAGCCAACAAATTTGCAGCGATTGTGTGAGGCGATCATGTCACTATTGTCCAAAATTTCAGAAAGGTTTCCAGTACCTTGTCGAAGCTAAAGGGGACAAAAGGGGGTCGCCCTGGAATTAGGAAGGTGTATCTAAAGGTATATTCAGGTTGACATTAATTTTACTTGTCCTAACAGAATTACTTTTATTTAACAAATTGAAGAGTTAAATGCAGTTTTAAGATGTTTGTGTTCTATGTTTTGTGAAACACTGTTATACACCACGTGTCACTTGGCAAGTGAAAGTAGCTATTCTCAGTATGTGTTATGTATAAATGTCAACTACACAATACCTTATTGTTTGACACCAGCCTGTGGTGGCCCCCCCAGCGTGGCTTGTAGCATCAGGCAGTCTCTGTTTCGTCTGCTGCAGAACAGTTATAGAGATGGAGATAGAGCACCTGCCCTCGTGCCTGAGCACTGTTCCCAGCAGCTTGCTAATGTCAACCTGCCTGATACGCACAGCAGGGTGGGGGCTCCAAGACAGCAGCAATTTTCCACTGTATGCGAATGAGACTGGAGAGCAATCTGCTGGTCTAAGAGCCTCATAATCAGCACATCATTATCAGGAGGGGGTTGGTGCATGGGGTGGCAGCGGAGGAGAGAGGAAATAAAGGGAGGGAGCAATGGATGACACAAAATGAGTCTGTGGTAGCAATGAGACATTGTATTACATACGGGGGGGAAAATAGAGAATTTTAGAAGCATTAGAATAAAGGACAGTGAAGCAGATTCACAGCAAGACTATACAAAGCAGAGAGTACCACCTCTGTTTACACTTCAGCTGGGCTCTTTGAAAAGCAGCAGCGGGCTTTACTTAGCTCACCGTAGCTGGGATTTTCAGTTAGTGAGTATTAGTGCTGGTCTTCAAAACTCAAAAAATCTAATGGGACACATACAGATATATTGTGACAGCTCTTTGAAGCTTACCTTGACCTGCATGCATTTTTCAGTGAGTTCAAAAGGAGCAAGGACAACAAAAGCTGATATCACAGCCCATATGTACTCTTCTCTGTTTCCAAAAGTGCCCACCATTTCTGTGTACTCAAACTTGCCTTTAATCCTTTGTCTGGTGATGGAGGAAGCATTCTGGTGGGCTGAGAATTCACAGATGGCAACAGCCTGCCATTCTTTTTGATCTCAGACTAATTCCTGAATCACATTTAATTGCTCAGGTGTTTTTGTTAGCTATTTCTTGTGCTATTCTTTAACGCCTTGGCTGCTTTTAACCTCACCATCAAGCCAGATTTAACTGGGACCAATGCAAAGTAAAGAGATTTACTGAGCGGCACCCATACCACTTATAGACTGTGACCCAGTTTATTCTTCCTGCTTGGCAGTAAAAAAGAAAATATCCAAACAGAGCTATTTGGAAAAAGCTTTAGTTGCCATCAGGTAGTTTTGTAATCCGTGCTTTAGGTTTTAATGTGTCAACAATCAATCATAGCTGTCCAAATAGAAATCCCCTACCGCTTTTTGCCGCAAGGTGGCAATAGCGCACAGAGCACTTGGCCTGGCAATACTTGGCTCGGGTTGGGTGCACTGCTATAGTCTATGTGATGGGCAATTCATTTAAAAAATGACTGTCCTGTCAGAGGCCTTCCTTAATGGCAAACTCTGAGCAGCATATGGGTCTTTTTTTCTTTTCAGTGTTTAAGATGCAAGGAAATCTTGTTAACCTAGATTTAGTCTATTCCCACTGTCAACAGCTCATACACAAGAGCACACGTACAAGCGAGTTAGTGTGAAACCTTACTGCCTGCCACCGGTCGCTAAAGTGCCTTGCTCAAGGACAGCTGTAGTGAGAATTGAGGCTGTTTAGAAAACAAATAAACAAATACCTGTTTTTTTTATGTTGTTGTTGTTTGTTTATTTTAGTTAGGAGGGGCTAAAAACTGTCCATTGTATCACAAGAACTTGGGAGGCTGTGTGCAGTTTCGTCAGTCCCGTCATTCCCTGTTATTTATTTCACTGCTCTCTGTGATATATTCAGAGGCTATTCGGAGCAGTAAGAAGATGATGTCAATACTCTGTCTCGCACACTTGACAGCCGAGCAAATTCAATTGGACTGACTCCGCCTTGCTCATGCGGGACTTGTCCACAGGCTTTTCATACTACCGCGTGCCTATCTGATGCACGCCTGGTGCTCTCTGACGAAGTCTCTCCGTTCTCCTCCAGTCACTCAACCTCATCACCAGTGAGGAGCAGTCTGACGCACAGGACCAACGGCAAACAGGACTCTTCCCGGGAGTGTGTGCCCACGGAGCAACATGTTCCCAGCGTGGAGACGGGGAAACCGCACCGGGAGCTCGACGGTACCACTGCGGACCATGACTACAGCTGGACGGACTGAACAGGTCGGACAGGTGTGGGTGTCCTGCTGGGTTCTGCTGCTGACGACTTGTGTCCTCGGCGCCAAGGCGCAAGGTAAGACGCGCAAGTCAGTGATTTTTATTCACACCGGACTGCTGCTGTTAATAAAAGCAAAGAAGCGCGCAGGAAAGTCTGTGGGAGATGTAGGTATGTGACTAATGTCAGTCAAACAAAAACTGTGGCAAAACTGTGTGCGTTTTCAGTTGAAAAAGTCACATTTGTTACAGGACAACCACACTTCAATTCGTCACTCGTTAAATTAATTGCTTCAGACAACGCGTCAACTGTCGGGGTTTCTTCTCCACAACGTACCCCCACTGTGACCACGGGGCCACTCGACTGTTCCAAACGCTCAAGGAGAACCGCCTGCCTTCTCAAAAAGAAAAAGAAAGAAAAAAAAGTCGCTAATATTTTGAGTGTAATGTAGATATGTTTTGTCTTTGTGTCATAATAGCTGAAAAACACCAGGTGTCTGACTTAATATTCATGTCATAACGTGTTGTATTCCATGCTATAACTGCTTTACAATGCATTATTTATAAGATTAAGCCTCATAAAATCAATCGGTCCTGAAAACCTCAGAACATTTCACCGTTGCTGAAGTTTGATCTTCCCCATCCGCCTATAGGTAGTTCAGCAGATGCTGTTATTAACGTGCATGAATATGGCTATGGGACAGTAATGCAAGGCCTTTGTTTGAAGGCTGTGCTGCTGTGCTGTGCCTCTTTTGGTCCTTTGTAGTCTCCCACTTAGAGAGTGTGTGAAAGTAACGGGCTTGACGCAAAATGAATCCATTACAAAATATGTGGTGTTCATTTCTTCCTTGCACAGTTAAAGATGTAAGGAGGCAGGGAGACTATATCTGCACTAATTAAACAATTACTGTGAACTGGTATGACTTCTCACTTTACATCTGTTCGTGGATGTCCTCTTGGCCAGTGAGAAGATAATGAGATCTATAGTAAAAAGTAAATAAAGACAGAAAATCAGAGAGAGCATTTCCACCTTGCTTTCTAATTTCACAAATGGAAAAGCCAGTTATCACAAGAACAGAAGATAAGTTTCTAAATGATAAAATGTACTTTGTGGGCTCACTTGACTTTGAATTTCATTAGTAATCTGAGTATATTTGTATTGAATCGTGTTTAACCTTACTGTTGGAATTCAAACACAGGATCTTTTTTTGGACAGCAGGTCTCGCAGAAAGATTAATGTTTGACATACAGAGCCGTGAAGAATTTACTTCTATAGATCCCAAAGGATGAAGAAAGTCTTGTTTTGGAAGTTAGTTCATATGAGAAGTGGCTCTCCTATGCGCGCGCCATCTTATAATCACAATGCTCAGTGAATCAAAGTGCTAAAAGCAGCATAATCCCTTTGCTTGTTTGTCTTTGAACAGGTCGCATTGCTCTAAAGTGCTTCCAACCTTATCTGAAAAGAGTCTCAGGCGTCTCTTATTATGCAGAGCACAGTTCCTCTAACAGTTATTAGCATCCTTTTCTCAAACTAACATGCCTGGAGTCTGTGAGGATCTGTTGAGCGCTTCTAGGCTACTTGACAGGGCCATACCTTTTCTCCCCAAATGGACCTTTTTCTCATCTTTGCTGTTGGTATTCTGGCCCCTTGAATGTTCCCGGGTGTGCATTAGCATTGGTGAGAGATTCACTCTTCAGTCTGCCTACTCTTTCAATTGAGAAGGGCCTCCTCTATGGCGCACAATTGCTGCTTTTGGTTCTTTAGTGAAGATGCAGTCGCAGTCTTTGCAGGGGGTCATCTCAGCATCCAGAGAGGTCTTGTTTTTCTGAAGCTGGAAGCAGATCTCCTCCTCATGGGGAATCCTTGTTTGCAAATGAGTGGCAGTGCAACAGTGCCTCTGGATAAAGTTAGACATGCTGTAGTCATTCCCTGAGAGGGGAGAACCTCTGAGGATGTCATAAATTAGGTGACATAGATGCACGTGCTTTTCCCCAGGGAGCCATAGGTGGTGTGAACTTGTTTTTCAGCAAGTTCCTAGCAAGGCTCCAGCTGTGTTATAAAAGCTGGTTGCTTCAGTGCACAAGAGGATACATGATAGATCCATGGGGGAACCTTTCTACAGGCTGCTCTCAGCAAGCCATTTTAAGACTCATTTAGAGTCCCTCATCAAAATACCAAGTAAATTGATGTGAGTTTTTGTCTTCCCCTCTGTATCTCCTCATTTTCTCCTCAAAGCCCCTGCTGCTGAAATCTGTCTTGCAAGTGATTGTGTTTTTTATGTGCATCTTGTCGTGCATTTGTAAAAGTGTGTGTGTGCGTGTGTATGCTTAGTGGTGCTCATGTTCCTGTCTATTGAGCTTTAATCTAGATAGCAGCATTGACATTCTGCCAACCGGCAGCTGCTATAATTTTCTGGACGTACGTTATTATGCAGCTTGACAGCTGTCAGCCATTTCCAAATCTTTAAATCTTATGATAATCCACCATGCTTACAAAAAAAGCGTTTGTTTAAAACACTCTGAATCCTTGTGTGATTAAAACTCCCTGCTCTAATGCGGGCACCAGATCATAATTCATCTACATCAGTGACACACAACTACGCATGCATGCATGCAAAGTGCATCCACAGAAAGATACAAAAATCAATATGTACAAGATTACACAACTCCATCAAGAGAAATATAATACAGTTTTAATGGAATCAAAGTCATCTTCCTACAAAGACGGATGACAGACCTGTTCGTCTGCACCCACACATACAACCCTCCATCACAAATAATAGAAAGCTCAATCTGTTTCGCATGTAGCTCCATAACAGTAGACCTGCATAGTCCCATTGTTTCGACATTGGCCTCTGGCATCTGATTTTGTGATATGACAATAGATCATGAGATCTATCGGTGACAAAATCACAGCATATTCCAAAACCTGAAGCTCTTTGGATTGTGTTGGGAGTCCTATATGTGGCTTGGTGATTTGGGAGTGCTGTAACTTCTCAGCTGCCATTGCATAATTGCACGGTGTACATATTTATGACATATGTATCTCCCTGTTTGGTGAAATGCAGTTAATTAAACATGTTGACTGCTCCTGAGAGCTAACAGCTGCTGAAATTTGGACTAAATGCTTGTTTACTTCTCAATTTGGCTCATGCCAGGAGAGACCTGCTAGTGGCTTGCACAGCCTCAGGTGAAATGTGGCGGCAGCCTTCCGACTTCCAAATCAAACAGCTGCCTTTTTTTTCTTGCCTTTATCTCTGTTTTTTTTTTGTTTTTTTTTTGGGTGGGGGTGCTTTTTGTTTCTGTTGCCACAGGAGGCTTTATCCTTCAAGATAGAACATATCACAGCTTAACTGGGGGGAAAAAATGAAATGGTGCTTTCGAATGACTGAATGAAAAAGACAGACTTTTTTCCTTCTAAATTAAGGGTAATATTTTCCCCCAAAAAAGAAAAAAAAGGAAATACAAATGCTTCAAATGGGTTTAAGTGTGACAAATGATTACAATCAAGTTTATTGTTGAAGAACAATGGGGCTGTTGTGCTGTCAACGCTTTTTAGCTTCAGGAAGCCTTTAATTGGCTCAGTCGAGCAGCAAAACTGTGTTTATAGTTCATAAAGGAAATGTAATCAAATTAACTTGTACTGCAGGGTTTTGGCATTCGCCCCTTGCCCAGTAATTGCCATTTGCCCAAAGGGCTATGGAAATGGCTATTTGCATGCAGGAAATAGTCTGATCTCCTTCCATGTGTGTGCTATGCTGATGTCTGCCTATCAGCATAGCAGAAATCAATACTTTCTATGAAGAATGAAGGTTTTTGGGTTTTTTTGCTTTTTTTTGCTTTGTGAGTGTTTGGGACTTAGTGTGAGCCTGAGAATACAAGATGTGGAAGAACCTGTGGGATCTTCACTCAACAAAATTGTGTTATCCAGATTGATTCGTTACCCACAGAGAGTCCTTCTTGTCTTACTGAGTCAAAAATACAGTTTGGGCAAGGTATAGGGTACTCAAATTAAATTTTTCAATAATAACGGCATTGATCTGGAGGCAAGATCTTCTTTTGGGGCCCATTTTAATCACATAGCTGAGAGTAGTTTCACTTCCATGTCTCCTTGTTTACAAATGAGACTTGGAGGGTGGAGTGCTGCAGGGGAAAACAGGCAAATTCTTCACATATTAATTCTCCTGGCTAAATGTCTAATCAATTTGACACAAGGCTGAAAGGCACCTCAACTATCAACAACAACAACAAAAAATGTCTCAAAAAAGGCCCTGAGCTGGGACGTAAGCTCAAAGAGGATGTGACCTTGAATGCTAAAGGGAGGGGAATGTGAAGGGGCACTTTTTGGTTAATTTGTGTAATATCATTTTGAAAAGGCAGCAGGATGTTGTGCATGCGTCTTCATCAAAGTATTATTGTAAGGAGCCATATGAAAGCCTTTAAAATTGTGTCAATACTTTTGTCCAGGGAAAAGAGAGATTGTACTTACCGACTATTCTTGGACCATACATCTGCCTTCAAGCCCCCAAGCTGTTCCATGTAAACATTTAAACAACACAAAGGCAACTCAAGGAAAACCATGGTGAGAAACAATGCTTTTTACAGCATAATGTGCTCACTGAATCTCTGCTCTCATCCAGCGTGCCCCTCCTGGGGACTGGTGAGTGTATTCTTGTGTTGTGAATAAAATGGCAAAAGAGACAAAGACATAGAGAAATGGAGGAAAAAAACTGTGGCGAGGTGGGGGTGGCGGGTACATTTTTTTCCTCCTGTCCTCATAAAAACAACTGGCGGTACAAGTATCTATTTTCTGTGTCCGTTCACATGAACGACTTCACATCTTGACATTCTGCTCCATTCTTGTCCTGACTTCAAACCAAGCCAATAACGGCGCTACTACCAGCTGTGAGTCCCTGCAGTAAGTGATGACATGAATAGGCACGCCGATATTGCTGTTAAACTTGGTACAGACACCCAGAGTCTGCTGAACAACAAGCTCCTCAACATATGAAGCTAAAGAGGTCCGAAAGAGTGTGTATATTCCTGTCTTTGCTTCCAGTGCATTTTTTTGTGTCCAATGAAAGCTGTGTTTTTCAGGTGATATAGGCACCTTTCCTTTTATTCTTCTTGCTTCGACCATGTATGAATGCAGGGTCAGTTGGTAGCTTTTAAGATTAGGCTTAAAACGTTTTTGTTTTTGATAAAGCGTATCCTCCCTAAGTTACTCTACAGTAGGTCTAGAGTATTGGGGGATTCCCATGATGCATTGAGTGTTTCTTTTTCACTCACCTTTTTCCACTCTCTGTGTTTATACACCACTTTGCATTTAATCATTAGTTATTATTAATCTCTGGCTCTTTTCCGGAGTGACAAATGGCTTCCCCTCCCTGAGTCTGACTCTGCTGGAGGTTTTACCTGTTAAAAGGGAGTTTTTCTTTCCCACTGTCGACAAGGAGTTGGGGGGTGTCATTTGATTGTTGGGATTTTCTTTGTATTATTGTAGGGTCTTTACTTTGCAATATGAAGTGCTTTGAGCAGCTGCGTTTGTGACTTGGGGCTATATAAATAAAAGTGAATTGAACTGGTTGGGCAGTCCAAGGCAAGGTTTTGTCTGTAAAGAAGGAGTCTCAGTGTTCCCCAATCGCAGGGCTGAGTTTGCTGCTCTGCTTCGCAGCAGTCTTACCAGACCCACTGGTGGGCTGAGAAAATGTATCTTCATGCCTTGTGCTCATTATTGATTAGGGCCAGAGCTGCTCCTCATTCGCCATTGTCCCGTTCTTTGACACATGGGATTTCACTTTGTGGCTGATTTTTCTTTTTTCTTACACCTGCCATTTTGCACTTCTCCAAGATAGTAGGGAGCTCAACATCACCCCCCCCCCTCCCCCCTCTCATGTCATGGCTTGACAGTACTCCACCTTCACTAAAAAACAAATGGTGTGCTAGAGAGTATCTCTCTTGCATCAGGGGTATCATTGCAGATGTTAAAGCATGGAACAGCCAAAGGCATCAACTGAGATAAATCTACAGAAACTCATACCTACCATCACATCCAGCAGAGCTTTTGTGTTCGTTGATAAGGAATTCTGAGCTGGTAGGCATGGCAGAGTGGAGCAGGTTGTCATTGTAGCATGACGGCACTTTAATGTACATATATCTTTGATCGGCGTCCTTGCCTGTGACATCAGCAGAGTGTCTCATAAAAAGTGTGATGGTGACAGGCACTGACAGTGGTACTGCTGGCTTCTTCTCTATGGCTTGTGTCACATCTGGATTCTCTTTTCTTGGCCCCTCAGTACAAGCCACAAAAGCGCTTCAGGTGCAAGACTAAAAGCATAAGAAGGGGTTCAACTTCAGATGAAAGCTGAGACAAATGCTGTTTACTCCTTCTAAGGAAGGTTGCATGTAGGTAGATATAGTCACACCTAAAATACAAACTTCAACGTGATCAAGTCCTGGATAAATATGTTTTTTCTGCCATTTTTCCTGAATATATTAAGTGATATTGTGTTTGACCATGTCCTTGATCATTGCTTTTTCATTTATCTGCCAAGGCAAGCAATGCCTGGTAAAACCTTACAGTACTTAATCAAAATACACACAATGAACAAAGCCTCCGGAAAAAAAGGTGGCCTGAGAGTTTGACTGTGTGAATGATACAAATTATGCAAGTGTACCGTACATACAAAATCAATACAGCCTGGCAGCTCCTATTGAAATTGGCAAATTGAGAAACTTGTGGTATTCATTCTTTTACATGCTTACAGGATTAATGGGCGCAGAGCCATGGAGAGCCAGTGTTTGACAATGAAGCATGAATCTGCCAATACGCAAATCGAGTTGGCCATGTGTTTCTGCCTGGAATGATTTAGGATCAGTTTGGGAGAGCTCCTCAGAGGTTAAGTGGGAAGTCTGTGGTGCACTGCACCTCTAAAAGCAACCAATACTGACAAGGATGAAAGAGATCCTGCGCAGATACATTTGCCTATTTATTTTAATTTCAAAGGCAGCTTGAAAGAGGAATCCAATAAAGTGTCTTTATTGCTTTAATGCATGTTAGCAGATGCACAAGCATGCACACGGCAAAAGTGTGCAAGTATGCTAATAACCAAACACATTTCCTTATTCAAACACATGCATTGACACAAATACATGTAGATTGTTTCATTATCGCTAAATAGAGCTTTCTCAAAAGACCAGTATTTGAATGCTACTTTCGGCACAACTAATGAAAGTGGGGCACAGCCATGGTGTCTCGTGTGAATAGACAAAATCAGAATCAGCTTTTTCAGTGTGAAGCGTCATGTTCTGATGGTCCTCTGTGCAAAATACTTTCCAATTTAACCTGTCTCATTGCCATGTCGCAGTCACTGCCAGCTGCAGTGAGGTGGAGGAGAAAGAGGAACAGAGAGAGAAATGAATATTACTACGGATGTTGATGCTGGGTGGGGTATTGATGGAGGAAAGAAAGGAGAGCGCTGCATCAGTGGGGCAGAGATTGCTGTGGTGTACAGTAGCACAAATCCTAAATTCTGTGCAGATCCGACGGTAGCTAGGAAACAGCTGACAGTAAAATGGGGGGATCAAAGGGATTAGTGTGCCCAGTTTGAGCCCAAACAGTAACCCTTCCACTTCTCCTACTGCCAGCCTTTTTATACATTTACCGTTGTATTTCAGCACTTTACTCGGCTGATTAGACACAACCAATTTCTGGTTATCCCCCATGAGTCTAATTTTTTAATTTGGAATCACCCTTTTACACACTCTTTAGGTTTTGCGTACTCTCACAGACAGCTAATATTTATGAAAAGGTCACGGTTTCAATTTTAGATGAGGAGCAGGCTGAATGGACTCTTGCACACGCATGCACATGCACATCCGTAGACATAAACACACAAACAGAAAGAGGCTACACTAAAATACAAATGCCTACACGCAAGTAATCCAGACAAAACAAAGACATTGCATCTGAAGGAAAAGGATGCACATGTCAGACGCAATCAGTGCTGCCTTTTGTGATCTGAGTGAGATTTCCTGTCACTGGGGCTTGAGACGCAGTCTGTTTAATTCTGCAGGGGACTACCATATCCCAGATGCCACGGTCACTGTCTCCTCTTGTCTCAAAGCCAGAGTGAAGTAGCTAAACAAACGGGCCCCAGTGTGCCCTATTGGGGACATGCACTGTACTGCACCAGCAGGTCTTCTGACAAAATTGGACGTCTGTCTCTACACTGGAGACTCTGCAACCTCTTGTATGCACTATGGGCTGAGACAGAGCTTCACTCAAGAGAGTAAAGCCAAATCCGATTTGCATCACATATGACACATATGATAGCTCAAAACTGATTTGTGATGCCCGAATTAACCGAAAGCATTACTGCAGCAACAAAAGAAGGGCTGGCTATTGTTGTCCCTCTTAGTGAGCAGATTGTACACGTGGAGGCCTCGGGCTACATTTCCACATCACTGTCCCCAAATCTTTTGTCAAACTGCTGGTCAAGCTGTTTGAATTTGTAAGTGGTGGTGGGGTGGGTGTGCTTTCAAAGAATAACTTCCTCATTCGGTGAAAAAAATGTTTGAGCACATATTTTATTGTAACAATACTGGACATGCTCCTTGCCTGTGGCACCTACAAAAATGGGGAAGTCAGCTGGATTGTATCAGTTAAATGAAGTTGCTCTGGCCAACATGGAATTCAGTAAGTAGTCTTGATTTCCATTTCTGTGATCACTCAAGGGGTTGTCATCATTAGATTACAGTGAGCAAATTGTGAGAAGAAATGACCAGTCAAAAATGTGTTCTCTTAATCCTTGTTACACCAATCTCCAGATGCTTTAGAATGAATATGCTTGCTCTGTTAGGGGAGGAAAGCTGCAACTTAATTGTCAAGCAAAGAAACAGAAAGGAACAAAGATAGTGTAACAATAGGTTTGCATGATACATGAGTACAGGATGTAGAGCTGCTAGAACCGTATCCATCACTGTTGCACAGCAAGTACCTTTCTGCTTTTATGTTCCTTTGTGGGCTTTGCTCTTGATGTTCCAATTTTATTACTGAATGTTGCTTTATTACTGTGTATGTTAAAGTGGACCCAGTCTTGGCCTTACTGCATTAGTGAGAAATAGGGAAAAAGGAAAAAAAAAGACATGATAAGGGAAACTACAGAGGGAACATTTACCCCACCAGCCTTCTTGCAAACAGACTGCAGAGCTGACATATGCAAACTCAAAGGGTGGCGGTGTTTAAAAGCTTTAATCACACCACTGCTCAGAGCCCAATGTGGCGTTCCTCGCTGCATCATTGAAAGCCTGTTTTATTTATGTTGTCCAGAGTGAAGTACAGTGGAGTAATGGGGGGTGCGGGGGGATGGGGGGGGTGCATTGTGCTGTTGATTTAAAGCAAGGTGGAGCAGAAACAATGGCCATGAAAAAAACATGGCAAGGCTGTGAGAAGCAGCCCACTTCCATCACTTAGGAATGCACAGTGCCCAAAATGGTGCAAGAAAAAAATGCATGGGCGGCATACAGAAGAGCATCCGCAAATGAGTCTTCATGTAAACTTTATTTTATTTCAAAAAGTACAGTCGTGGCGGTCTAACCGGGAGAGCCGATTTTCCCAGCTAGTGCAGCGAAGGATCATGCGCTCATCATGTGCCCTATGTGGCGCATACAAGCCAATCAAGCCAAAGTGTGGAGTCTTTGAGCAAGCGTTTGAAGTTTTGTGCGAGCCTAATGCCTAATTGCTCTCATTAGCAGCCAGCGTTCACACAGTTATTCTGCACAATTAACCGGCTGCCACAAAGATGTCATGACGCAGAATATTGCGGTGGGTCAAGGGGAAAAAAAGGCTGTAATTAATTCTCACTTAAATTAATGATTTCATATTTCAAAGGCTTTTACAATAGCATTTTTTGGTGTGATTCCCTGAGGGAAAACCACTGAGTGTTTTTTTTGTGTGTCATCTGGAAGTGAGGAAGTGTGCATAGGTGATGGAAATCAGTAGCCATTGTTGTTTGACAGTAGGCACCTTTGCAGTGATTGCCTGTGTTATTAATTTGTGCGATGAGAGGAGGCAGGCTCCTCCAGCCTCTGATGGTTACGCACCGCATTAAAGAACTGCTGCTATGAATGACACTCAGGACTAATGAATATGAATACATTTATAAAAATAGGCACAGGCTCCCCTCTCATTGCAGATTGGGAGTGACAGTCACATTGGCTGGGCATGGTTGATGAGAGAGGGAACCGGTGCCCCTGGAGATGGAAGATGTTGCAGGGATCAGACAAACAGCCACACACACACACACACAGGTGAATGCCCCGGCATGATCATACTTAAAAAGGCTCCAACATTTAAGAAAGACACGCTTGTCATTTCATTGTTATTTCACGATAGTGTTTACTCACTGGATGCAAACAAACCCATGTATCAAGCATCTCTCTACCTCGCTGTTATATCACTGAAATTATAATTATCACAGCATCCATCATAGCTCATGCCTCCATTTGTGCACGATGTCACTGCACAAAAGATCGGTTAATATTATGTGTGAAATATTGAGCAGTTGGGAGGCTTGAAAGAGGATTTCTTTTACTTTTGAAAATCCACAGGTGTTGCATTGTTAGCTTGTGATTTATGCTGCACAAACAACACATTTACATTGCCTGTCAACCAACTTATAGATTATATCCTGTGGAAACAAAGTGCAGCAATTTATTGTCATTACCGCACGATTCATTTCTTTGAGATTGACTTTGGGGACATGAAGATATGTTAATTTATCTCTCTGTGGTTTGGCATTTAAGCACAGTCATTACCGTACATGCCCATTAATAATGAACCACTGTTAACTCAACATGAGCGTTCATATTACATCCAGTATATAAAGCAAGGAGAAAGGCTTTCAGTTCTGCACTTGGCTTTTTTGCTGCAGCTGCTTGAAGCAGATTTTTTTTAAATTCTCAGTATGAAATGTATTTTATTTTTCTTTTCATCACTATCAAAAGCTCTGTCTGTCAGTCTTCCCATCCTAAACACATAAGAGAAACTGAATAGTGTGTGCTTCCCTTTACACAGATGAGAGGTATGACAAACAAGGATATGCAAATGCTTTCATCTGTTTCACTTGGTTGGCAACTATTTTAATTGATTAATTGAAGATGTTTATTTGATTGGTTGCGGCTTAATAATTCAAGATGTTATCTGTCAAGCTGTTCAATTTAGATGCAACAGCGTGACTGTTTCCCCCTCATCAATAAGAGTTAATGTCCTTATTTTTTTCCATTTTTGAAGCACAGGCAGAACCGATTCCTCAAAGATTTGTGAAGGACTTTGATTGAGATAAGTAGGATATTCATTGCCATTGACAGACGTAACCTTGGTGAGTGTTCTTTGGCAAGCACTTGAGGAGCATGGCAGGCTTTCAGTGTCGGACACTGGGCATGACTGACACCATGGTGCTAACCTTGGGCCAGGTTCCTGTAGAGAAGTGGTTCAGTATTTAAGGCCCAGAAAAAACTCATTGAGCAACTGACTTAACTGGGTTAGACTGCACCAATGGATGCAAGCCATCAAGCTGAACTAATTAACAGCCGAAACAACCTTGGGAGCTGCAAACAACAGTGTAATTGCAGCATTTGCTCACCCTTCTACATTCATTCCCCAAATATTTTCTGCTGTATGTTTTAGGTGTTGTGCTACTCAGTTCATTCCTTTTTGCTCTTGAGCAACAGTTACTTCTTTCTGTTTCTCTCTCATCAGCTGAAATAAGGTTAGAAGTTCTTTTTCATCACATTCTTTCTGCTGAAAATTGGAGGATCATAACAGAAAGAAGAAAAAAAACAATATCTGTTGTCCCAGAAAAAAACCCACACACATTGGTTTGCAGGGTTGTAAAGAGAGCGAAGAAAAGAGCAGATGCAAAAGCAATCTTAGAGAAATGCTCATCACTTAGGATGCCTACAACGACTCTGCTTATTGGGGCGACTCACTTATTTACTTGTTATTTCTATGTCGGCATGTCTGTGTTGATGGTACTGCCCTAGAAAGTGAGTGTTTGTGCTTCTGAAACATGTTCACATAAATCAAAAACAGCAAAAAAGGAATTACTCAAAAGGGAGACTCATCAAATTCTGTCAGATTTGAACTCTCATACCACTGAGCCCCAGGGATTCTGTTTGATTTCCTCTCGATTCAGCAATGCTGCGATTTTCTTCTGAGGGTAGTTTGGCGTGAGCTGCTACTGGGGGTCAGGGGCCAATTCAGCCTTATTGAATAATAAATAAATAGAAATGTGTTCCGGTCGTAGCTGATCCCTGTTGTTTCTTCTCCTCTCGCTTCCCTGGGCGGATAGACAGCAGCTGGAGCCTTGTATTCTCTGTAATGGCCTGTATATATGCAGGGTTTCATATTTCAATCACCAGCACGGCAGTAGAAATTGGTGCTTTAGGATGAAGTTGAAATTGGAAAGTGGCTATCGTGTCTGCATGAGGAAACACATTTGAATCCCAGTGGAGAAGGTGCTTGGCAGCTGCATCTGGAACACAAGCGGACAAGTTCTTAGCATGGGGAGTTTAAGGTGGAGCCACAAGTGCTTCGGTTCCTCGCAAGCCATAGAAAAATCATTTTTCAGTGGAGATTGCTTCAGGGACACGTGATTTGAGGAAGTCTTTCATAATAGCACCATAATCAGTGATTCATCATTCAAAATGTTATTAAGCCATAAGTGATGTATTAGATTCTGATGATGTAGATGTACAATCACACCGTTAAATGCCACAGAGCTGTCTGTTCATGGCAATAAGATACATGTATTAATTTGTGCTTTAAATTTATTGGCTATAAAGTCATGTATGGAATGCTATGTGCATTCAAGAGATTTTAGTAGTTGTGCTGTGGCACCATCTGAAGAGATTTACCTTTTGCTGTCACTTATTTCTGTTCCTCACACACTCTCCTCTCTGCTACATTAACTGAATATTCATTATGTGGCTAATAGTGGAGCCTTTGAAGAGGAATGATCATATTTAATTTTCTCGCCTGAGAAGGAACAAGTCAGTGAGGAGAGAGCGTAGGAGAAGAGTGTATGGGAAAGATAAAGGCGAGGGAGAAGGAGAATTAGATCAAGCGATGAATGGAGCAGCACTGGGGCATTGAGTTTGGGACATATGGAGGGAGGTGAGATGAGTCTACAGATTACAATATGATTATGTCACTCTACCTGCCTGCATTAAATTGACCTACACCTGCATCTCATAACTTTCCTAACTCTTAATGCAAGTAGAGTGTATCAGGGTGCATTATTCTCTCACCTACAAGAGTCCCCTTGGAAGAAGGGGATCTTTCTCCTTTACTTTTTTTCTTTTACTCTTTGCAAGAGACGGATCAGATTATGAGAGGGGGGGAAAAAAACTCAACCAATGGCCGCAGTGGTATTTCTTCGCTCCAGCAGCTTCGGTCCCCGGCTGTGTTTATCGCTTTATCGATTACTATCACAAGGCAGTAATTTGCCAGGACTTGCAGGGACATGATTAAAGATCCGCTAGCGATGCATGGTGGCTCAAGTTGGTGCCAGGGTGTCATGTTGATGAACACATGCTGACATACATACACGCGTACACACACACACACACTACTACATTGGTAAGCAGAGAGTACTTGAAGGAGGAGGTGTAGGGTGCATTGCTGTCATAGACATCAATGGCTTTAAATCTCCTGAGCTAACCTTTTAATGCTCTCAGATCCTTATGGCTGGCTGGATAATTGATTGTGTTTGGTCTAATGGGATTAAGAGGCAGTAGTGGCCTTGGGCTGGACATAGTGGCAGTGATGGCAGCGTTGGTAGTGGATTGGAAGATGCTAGATAGGGGCATATAAAGTGAATGAAGTGTGGATGGAATTGAGGGAGCGATATCCTTCGAAGAGTGAGCATGTGAGGAAGAGAGGGAGACAGAAAGAGAGTGAGACAAAGAGGGGCAGGATGGAGACAGAAAAGCATCACTTTTGAAAAGGATTGAGAGAACAGAGAATAAAAAAACAGGGTGTATAGGTAGCTGCAGGTTTGCTTCTCAGTCCATCCCTAATTAGCTGTACGAGAAAACCAGGGAGCTGATGGTATCCCCAAGTGAAAAGCTTGTTAGCGTAAGAGATGCTATCTGCTGGCTATTGGTTTTGGCTGTGTTTTGCTCACTGGGTGACTCACTGGGTCTACGCTGTTCAGCAAGATGAAAGCAATGGGAAAATAAGAGCCAAGGTGGTGAGACCCATCCCCCTCTTATCACCTGGGACAAAGCCTGTCCCATCCTAACATATCAACAGCACTGTGCTTTCGCTTCATCCTTTACACCAGAGCTTGTTGGAGTGTGTCAGTTTGCTAGCCCCCTCTTTCTACTCTGAATTATTTTTAACTTTCCTTCACACTTGGGATGAGATAAAAGCACAAGTTTGTGTGGGAGAGTAGTCAGGGATGAGGCTGCAGTTAGTAAATTTTTGCTGGAGTTCTCCCTGACTTGTCGCTCAGTATATTGCAGCTGTTGTACTGTGTGTGGCCATATCATGAGCGCACATTAAGCAGCACGAAGCTGTCATCAGCGGGTTCATTTTTTCTTAAATACCTACCCTGTCTCTAGTACAAAACACGTGCGTCACCTCTTTCAAACTATGGCACATATACATCGAGGCAGAACCTCACAGTAAAAAGGTTAACAGGGTCTGCCATTGCTGGATTGTTGGATCTATTCATAAGTCCAGCCAGCCAGATCATGCAACAGATCCAGGTTTTGTCTCCAGTGAATAGAGAGGCTGCTGCAGCCCACCGGCCCTTTATAGTGGGCCAGATTTCCACTTGGGCTCGGAATATGCCAGGTCAGGATAAATGTTGCCATTTTTACCAGTTTCCTCTGGCACGAGTAGTAATGCTGAAATGTGTCATTGTGTGCACGTGTCTATGTGTATGTCGGTGACAGTACAAGTGTTAGTTAATGAGAGGCAAACAGAGAGTGGAGAGCACAGCAGAGAACAAAGGGAGGGTATGAGAAAAGACAGATGATAAATCTGGTGTGCATAGAGTAGGCTGTATGTGTCTGCTCATGTTCTGGTAGGAATAAGAGAGATTATGAGTAACTGCACAGCACATGAAAAATCACCCTGCATGTTTGTGAGTTAGAGAAAATGTGTCACTCTGACCTGGCTCTGTGCTTATTCTTGTCAAGGAGACGACAGGTGATGGGTTGCTATGGTTACCCTGAGTAGGGGTAGGGTTGGAATGAGTGTTTTTTTGTGCGATGCCCTCACAATTTCACGGTAAGAACTTTTTTTTACGCCTCACATGTTCTAGTTTTGTTTAGGTGATAAGGTGATATTGTAGCGCCATATGGGTGCAGCAGGTGTTACTAGTAGGTGTGTGCCAGTCTGTGCACATAGTGGGTGTTAGAAAGAGCTATCAGTCAGACCCTTTCTCGCTCCATAGAGACTTCCCAGAGAGCTGTGTTGCCCCTACAAGGGCCAGATGCTGCCTTGGTGAGCTCTGCTGCCCTCTTTCCTCTCTTCCCTCATTCCGCAGCCTGTTTCCCCCACAGCTCTAAATCTCTTTAATTCCATCATCTGTTGCCCATTGAGGGCAGCAATTTAGTCTTTACGCAGCATTTTAGTGTGCTATTAAAAAATCTGTGAGGTTGGTGGCCGGCCCTCAAGCAGAGAGGTGGGCAGTCTTCAGTGTGTGTTTCTGCGCTCTAACCTCTGCACTGCTGTCTCCAGGGACACATTTAACCATAAAGATAGTATTGCAACAGCTCAGTCCGGACACATAGAATACATTACATCTCCTGCATCACCACTGCAGCCATGCCATGACTACAGTATGATTGTCTCCACATCATTCATGCATCCCGGTAACCACAGAGGAACAGCAAAAGTAGTTTTCAGGTGTTATTTTTCTTCTCTTTTGCATTTAAGTGTCTTACATGTGTGAAAGTTAGTCACTGGACACAGTCTTTGAGCTCTATTATATGACATCTGACCTTAAACAAAATATGGGCAGGAAGGTTATAAGTATTGCTGCATGGATGCTAGTTTTATGCAATTTCCAACAATTCAGTGATTGGAAACTGTCTGTGCAGAGTTAATGACTTCCCTATCTCCCAGATGGAATGCAACACCCACACTCAAAACAATGACAGAACAATAACTTGCAAAATAATTGTCTCACAGTATTACCACTATGAATTGTTTACATCATTACAGCAACAGCACTATTGTTTAACCTGAAACTGCCCAAGCTTAATAAGCTGGCAGTATTGAGTCAGGGGTCTCCAGAGGTCAAATTTCACTGGTTTGCTACAACTAATGGGGAGTTGGATGAACTGGTGTTGGCGCTCTGGCAAGCCACTCATCTTCTATGAGGTGAGAGTAAGGCTGTGTCCTTAGCAGACCTGACACTAAGAGTGATTGGCTTCTCTTAATCAGTGGAGTGCCTTGCAGCAGCAGGGAGTCCCTGTCCTTGGCGCACACCTAACCTGCCCCACTGCCCTGCTGCCCAACTCAATTTGTGACTTCCCTTGAGTAAGAGGGTGTTTGCAATTTCTCAGTCAAGTTTAACTACTGGAAGAGACAGCTATAATCCGAAATGCTAAAAATAAATATTTTATAGTGTGGTGGTTAACACGTTACCTGGGCAAGTGAAAGATCTCAGGTTTGATTCCAGCTGGAGATAAAAGTTGTCTTTGGGGTTCTATCAGGAAGGGCTTCCAGTGTAACACTCTATCAAAACCAAGCATGTGAAGCTAAAAGTTGTGGTGAACAGTAGCGTTTTTTTTATTCGCTAAGACTTGATGCCATTTAGGCAGTTCATTCCACAAAAAGTCACCATGTGGTATCACAGCAGGTTTTTTTTGTTTGTTTGTTTTTACAGCACAATAATGCTACAATTAAGGATGCTAAAGATTTTTTTTAAGTCACAAATCCCTATAAAAATAAATGCTGATGAAAAACAAAATAATAATAATGAAACAGAATAACAGAAATTATTGATGGAAAAGGAGCGGGCTGAATCTTTTCTTTATTACACCTCTATTATTTATATTGCATATTCTAAATGTCAATATTTTTAATAACAGATTTAATCAAAACAGAGAACAAAGGAAATGACAAATTAAGAATAAATAAATAAATAAACAAAGGGAAAAAATGTTGTTTCATAAACAGTGATAATTATTCTTAAATTTCATATTTGCTTACTCCTGGATATTATTAGATTTTTCCTATCTTAATTCCTTGTCAGAGCCATTCATCATTTTTTTAAATTTAAGATCTCTTTTTATGATGATAAAATAATAATAACAATGATCTCATTCTATGTAATAGTACAATAGTCTTAGACATTTTTCAATATTTCATTGTTTATTTGAGCTTTCCAACATAATTTATGATCACTTATCCTGCTCAAGATGATCCTTTTTTGTTGTACTTTTTATTCTATTGCTTCCTTTTCAGCATTTGTTTTTGCTGTAATTTGTTAATAATTTGGTAAATTTGATCATTTCTGACAGTCAAACCAGTCCCAAACTTTCAGTTTGGCTTTCAGTTTGACTTTATTCACAAGCTTTTCCAAGATTTTTTCAGCATCATCAGCAAACAAAGTGAATTTTAACAATTTAAACATGTTATTTCTAAACAATATGCTATAAACAGTTTAGGACCCAGCACTGAAACATGTGGGAATCCACAAGTAGCCCTCAGTATACAATAGTCAAGGTTATTTATTTGTACAAAGTCATATGTATTGTCCGCGTAACTATTTAGCCAAGGATACGTACATTTATTTACATTTTTACTTACACAAATGTTTTATTAGGATTCGAAAACTGGGAAGATAACGATCAATGCTCATGTTGTTTGCTGGAAGCTAATTTCAGTACTAGTGATACCCAAGTGAAATTAAATAAATAAATAAAAACATAAATCGTATGAGACAAACTTCCACACACTAAGAAAATAGATTGAAAAATGTTTCATAAAAAACACTTTTTGTTCATACATACATTCATTTGATTGTGTTTGTATGTGAAGGAAAAGTGACAAGTTTGTCCAATATTTAACATGAACAATAAGTGGCATGCATTTCTGCCTGGAACAAAAAACTATAGATACATTTGCATGATATCATCCTCTTAATTTCTCACATGGTTGTGTAGTGTGACACTGATATACTCCTGCAGCTCCACTTACCAACGCCCCTGCGACCAAATGAAGGATCAGTGTCAAGTGACAAGAGCTAAACAGACCAGGCACTTTTATTGTGCCTCCATTCAGCTTCATTACCATTAAATGTAAAAATGAATCATTATTTTACCATTTAAGGAGCATTTTTTGTTTTGTTTTGTTTTTTTTCAGGAGTCTATGAGGCTGCGCTCCGAGGATAGCTGCAGAATATATTATACCATGTCGTATCTCCACAAATCTAACACACAAAAGATGTTTACTCCTCAGAAAAGCTTCATTCATCTGTTTGATGAGATTATTATCAGTAAATATTTCCTGTCTACTTGTTTACTCTGGTACATCATTGGCAGTACATTGCTCCCATTTGGAAATGTTTTCGACCCAGTATTTCACAGACAAACAATGGTGTTGTTTGCTGGCGAGGCAATGTCAGCACGTGTGATGTCATTGATACCCATTGTAACAAAGGAGACCGCGAAAACATCGATACAGGATTAGCTTCCCCACAATCAGGGATAGCCCAAGGACAGCAGAGATACATAGGCCTCCTTAGTGTTTTGGGTTTGCTGACAGCTGTCTGTCCAAATGTCAGCAAGAGCAACAAATCTAATCCAAAGCCACATGGCACCTCAAACATACATCGACAGTGACAGTAAGGGGAGCAACAACATGTCCCCCCTCCCTTTCACTCCTGAAATGCTAGGTCCTGGATTACTCTTGGTGCGGCAGATCCTCTGAAGCCCTCTCACCCACCCAGTCAGCCTCAGAGGTGGATTAGAGTCCTGATAATCTGGCTGTGTGTGGTGACACATGTCAGCCATGGGATGTCTGCTGAGAGCAGTGAGGGTAAGTTAGAAATGGCTGGCTAATCCAGGATATACCGCCCTGGAGTTTTTTTTCTCCTGTATTCCCACACCCTGGATGCGCAAAAACACACACGTACACACAGGTACGGAGGCATTTGGGCACACATATGCAGAAATTCCTGTGCCGGGCCTGTGGGCTTTCTTGACATTACCACCCTGACATTACCTCCTCAGCACAAATCCAGCCTGGGATTCCTGTCACATCCTTCCTTGGGCAAGACTCACATTTTCATTACGGCGGAGCCAGTGGCGCTGCACAACCTTTTTCTCCTCTCTTCCTCGTCTCTTCATCACCGTGTCAATCATCTCAGCGCTGTCACTCTACATCTGTCTCTGAACTAAGCTGTCTCAGAGTTAAGATCCAGACACACTTGAGAGACTGAGGCAGACGACTCACCCAGATGCGTCTCTCTTGAACTTGTACTAGTACTTCACTGCTTTCTGCCCCTCGACACTTCCCTAAGTTTTTTCTTTACCCATCTTTTCTTTCTTTTTTACTTTTTTTTTTTTTTTTACTGATCTAATTTGCAATATTTCCACATATTAGATGAAGCCTGTACACGCGGAACAGAGTACACATGGCCAGGGAATTGAGAAGTGCAAATAATTCCCTCATGTGGAAAGGCTGCAATTAACTGGGGATGTCAGCCTTTGTAAAATATAATTGAGTTCAGGACGAAATGAACGTCTCTAATCCGGCCGACAGAGCTCTGTCAATCAGTGTTCTTCGCATCCCCAAAACCAACTGTCATGCTTGTTTATATCTGTCTCTTACTGAGTTTTTGGACACTTACACTCTGGCAGCTGCCTCTCTTTAATGCATGGGTGACTGGGTGACTTTGTGCATGCCCCGTGGGAGCTGGATACTGCACTATAGGGAGACAGTGGACATCTGTTTTCTCTGCTTGGCTAGGAGATAGCATTGTGCACTCGGGCATGGTCTCAAACACCTGAGTGATTGAAGAAACGTTTTCCCCATTATTAAGCATAAATCAACTGATGCTATCATCAGAGGATATATCTATTAGCGTGGCATAGCTTCACATTGGTTCAAACATTCTTGACCATTTTGCTGTCTCTCTAGGCAACGGGCCTTTTTCACTCCTGTAGATACTGCTTGTGAATTGCCTTTCCCATCATCGCAGTCCTCTGTAAGGTATCTTCAAGACACCCTCCTGAAAATGTCAGCCATTTATACTCAAATATTATCTGTCATGGCGAAAAGACCAGCTGACCTTAAAGTGTCTGGATAAATGAGCCTACTTAAGCCCCTTTCAGTCATGCACTCCTTTTTCTGTTAATCTGATGGCATCTGAATATGTTGGCTTCATGTCTGAATGAGCACCCCGGTAACAGCAATCAAGGTAGTTCAAACCTAGTAATATTAATGTATCACACGAGCGAACCACATGCAGTCACAATAATGGATAGATTCAAGGAACATTGTGATTATATTTCTCTTGTGCCTTTTTTGAGTTTTATGTGTTCATTGCAAAAAAAAAAGCTTAATTTTGTTTAGTAAGAGATGTGGGATTATAATTAAAGTGTGTTGAATGATGAAAAATGATGTTCCGCATTTGTCCTGCACGCAAGTCTTGGCACCCGCTTTTTGTCCAGTCTCACGGTTTTGGCAATTCTTTCTTGTGTACTATGGCTTTTTCCATCACTGTTGTGGGTATTTCTAAATAAAGCCTCGAGGAACATTCACAGCACTTTAATGTCACTTTAACACACTAATGAAGCTACCAGGGTAGCTGTATATCTTGCCTTAAAATGGTTCTGACAACAATGCATTTTTTTTTCCATCTTCTGTATCACTTTCCCAACTGCCTCTTTTGTAGCAGCAGCTGCTTCAGGCTCTGATCTGTGGTCTTTTTCTAATCAAACCTCTTACTCAGAGTCAAAGGGTTAGGAACACGTCAGAGTCCAGTGTCACTCAAAACACGTCTGTATCTCTTTGTCGAGCATGTGTGTGTGTGTGTGTGTGTGTCTCAGAGCTGAGTTTTTGTGTGTCTAATAATTGCCTTTCAAGGGCCTCCTTAGTGATCCCTACAGATTCCCAACAGGCTCCCATGGAAATGGATTAATTACAGGGCATCTGACAAATGGCGGCCCACAGTTGTGGTGGCTTTGTAAACACTCTTGACTAATCAGCTGAAGACAGAGCATGGTCACTCTGGACAACCTCATCAACTGCTTGACACTGTAGTTGCTGCTAAAGGGCCCCAGGCAGAGATTAATTGTGCTGAACTCTCATTGCAGTTCTCTAACTGAGACTTGTCATCTCAGCATTGTCGGTAAAAGATGGTTCTTCACCCCAGACACCTGTGAACTCTTTGTGATTGTGAAAAATCTATGTGGTCCTCTTCAAACCCTTTTATCTCTAGGGGTTCTAATCTCTAACAGATTTAGGATTGATTGTGCGCACCCGTTGTTTGACACGCCATGAATTTGCTTTGCTTATTAGAGTTGCTGTGTTAAACTTTAATTTTCTGCTTTGGGTTCGTTCACCATGTGAACGCTCTCGCTCTTTTAGCTTTCTTTGAGTAAGATTTTAGTTGATATTTTTATTCTAGCCCTTTTAAAACTCATGCCAAATGCATAATAATCTTCTTCTCTATGGTACATCCTGCAGTGTGTGTTATTATAAGAAACTGATGTTCACATACGCAACATAAATTGCTCTAAAATCTCTAATAACAAGCAGCCTTTGTGTTTGTTCCTGAAGACTATTCTGATTACTTTACAGTCTGTGATTGCACCTGCTCACTTACCATATGCTGGTTTTGAAACTGTTTACTTATCCAGTGCTTCAAAGTTAAGCAGTCAACTCTGAATATTCATTTAATGTATTCAATCAGCATTTTTTCTTTTTCTTTTTTTTTTTTTTTTTTTTTTGCTCAAATGCAAGAAAATGCCTGAAGCATCTTTTATGAATTTGAAATCATAGAATATAGCAGGAATACCGAGCAGTGCTCTGGTGTACCTGTAAGAACACCTTTGTAAGTGAGAAAATGTGTGACAAATGTGTGTTTGTGGAGGAAAGAGGAAAATGGATGAGACAAGGTTTGGTGGGGTGTGGGCATGCGTGATCCCCTTGACTGGAATCCAGATCCAGAGGCAGAGAGCACTGAGCCCTCAGTCAGCACATCACATAAAAGCAGCAGGCTTTGCAGGATTGCAAACTGAGAGTTTATTTTTTTCCTCATTTGTTTTCCTTCCTCTCAGTGAGGACAGGTTTTCTACCATTGTGAGCACACAAAAGAGTCTGCCATTATCACAGCCATAATCGACCATTACGGTTTCTCTCCCGCTAGAGTGCTCGTTAACTGCAGGACAAAAAGCCTCCAAAACAGACAGCGTGTCCTGGTGCAAACAACGGGGTGGTTCTTCGTGCCAGCTTAAACCAGCAGCTTGTAAATTGAATCCTGTGGCATACAGTCAAGTTTACAGTGTTCAGTGGAGCTTTGCCACTATCAACCAGCCAGCAGAGCCCCAAACTGACCCTCAGGCTCTACAACACCTGGCTCTTCCCTTGTTAATCACAGGCAAGGATCCAATCCAAACACTAATGTCTGTGTACTCATTGCATTACATGTCTAACTTAAACCACGGTTCTACATATTTTAGGCTTCGGAAACAGTTCTTGTGGTTCATGTCTAAAGGTTTGCAGTCCGTGTCGGCTGTGCTGCAATGCGCCTTTTCGCGGGTTAGTCTAATTCACTGTGCTTCTCACCGTGTCTGTATCCATTTTCAGGTTTTTGTTCCCTTTGTCAAACCATATTATTGATGCTAATGGGCTTAGATGCCATACACAATCCAGACTGTCACCATCAGGATAAAAATAAAGGCCAGTTGAAGATGGAGAATGTGTTTTCATGTGTGCTTCTGCAGGTGTGTATTTGGAAGCAAACGTCTATCTCAGAGTGTGCGTGCATGCAACTTTACCTAGGCTTCGGGTGGCTCATTTTGAGACCTCACTTGCAACAAATACAGTCACATCAGAAAAATAGTATGCGACAGCAATCACTTTGCATTCTCAGACCTTAACAGATGGAGCGTGCTATACAGTGAAATAATCTCACTGGTGAATAGCACTGGTAAAATCAAGCCACCTTTGTGGGGGGAAGAGCAGAAAAGTAATAGAGAAAACAACATTTGGCACGCTTTGTTCAGAACTGCTGATTATGTTGATGGAATTAAGGTAGAGAGTTAATCTGTTTATTAAAGTAACCGTGCGATCCACTCATATCAAACACATCTTTCCATCACTCACTCTGCTTTCTACTCTTTAGCTGTCTTCCTCTTTAAATGAATTGTGGTCAAATGGGATTATGAGGGACTGGACCACATACAGCCTGTGCTGGTCCCTATCTCTGTTGGGGAATGTAATCCCACCCCCCACCCCCTTCTGCCCTGCCTCATTATCAGATGGCCAGCATTTGTAGCAGTATTATGCCAAATACTGGCACTATCAGCAATACAGCGAGGGGAACCTGGTACTTCATAAAGGGTTTTTTCAGTTAACTGTCTCCTTTCTCTTTTTTTAGCTCCCTCAAATTGTGGCTGACCGAGATGTTTGATATACTATATTTGGTGGACAGAAAGGACTTGCAAGGAGATTACAGTGAGGGAAGCAGAACAACAACAATGTACGGATTACAGGCAGGATTTGTGTGAGGAACACATGATATCCTCTCTCATCCCTTTATCAGATTGGCCGTGATGGAGTGGCAGTCGTGGCTGCATGGGACCAGGGAGGAGTAGGTTTGAATTCATTTGGACAGCGCTAGGATAAGGACAGAGAGTGATGAGTGAGGCTTGGTATTTAATAGAATATCATCTCACAGTCAAATGAGATGACTGCCTGCAAAGTCTAACCTCAAAAGCAATGTTAGAATAATCTTTTTTTATAAAGCGAGAATAAATTGCTTGTTGATCGGATAACCGCAGCAATTTATCTAATCTCACTTTACTGTGTTTTAGAACAAGCAAAGTGACTTTATGGGGGGGAGACAGTCCAGTCTTCGGAGTAATTGGTCATGAATAGCAAAGAAATGAATCAGGTGACATGTTCAAGCACACGGTATCAAATGCGCCCAGTGCTGAAAGCACAAAACACAGGAAACTCTTGTCTCCAGCGATTTGGTGAAACCCACTGTGAGTAATATAAGTATGTACATAAAAGCTCAGACTGAAAAAATGCCACAAAAGCAAACAGAAATATCATCTAAAAGAACACAAGGCATTGGATTTTTTAATATCAATCACATGTTTGTTGAATGTCTGACAATTCTCAACAAAGAGCATATTAGGATTTGAAGGAATTCATAATTGAATGGCTGAAAAATTCATTATATTCCAACCATGAAGCTGTATGCAAGTAAAGGATAGTCAACAACATGCCCTTTTTCCAGCTGGCAATACTCACCAAGGGAGAATGAACAGATTTTGTAGAGCCCAGCTTTGACAGCATCCACCCATCACTAGTCAAGCTGACACACCTTCTCTCAGTGCTGTCCTCCCACACCTTTCTCTCCACTCCTTCCAGTTGTCTCATCTACATAGGGCCTTGCAATGCATGCAATTACTGTAAAGACACAACTTGCTAAGGTCGACTTTCTGCAGTATACTTCTGCTACAATGCAGAGAGGAGGATTCGGGAAAGTGATAGACAAATTAAAATGCATCGAAATGAAATACTGAGAAACAGAGAAGAGTGGAACTAAGACAGACAAAGAGTTTAGGAAAAATAGACTAAGCTGAATAGGAAAGGAATTAAAAAAAAGAAAACAGTCCTAACAAGAGGATGCCATGACAATTATAGGTAACAGAGCCCCTTACGTCAAAGTGGAACCCTATTTCTGGGAGCTGTCTATTCTCCTGAATATAAGACTGTAAATACCTTGTTTCTATCTTTCCCAGGCGTCATTGTGACCACCAGTGTCACAATGAAAACCCTGATGAGGAGCACATGCAATTGCTCTCTCTTAATAAAATCTCACAGTTCCCATTACACTCCAGCACAATGGGCCTCTCGCCTGGCCGCTGATTGAGTTCCTGCTTTCTGGGAGCTATAATAGCAGCCGAGACATCCCCCCCCCAACCCGTTTTACCCCACGTCCATGCTCCGTTTTCACCAGTCTTCATGGAGTTCTCTCTCATGCGAGGGTTTTACGCTTTAACACAAGTGAGATTTTATTCCTCAGTGATCACATCCTTCTTTTTCCCTCCCTGCCTATCTTCTCTTCCCCCTTCATGCATTATCTCTTCTCACAGTGTGGAAAATAAAAATTAAAAGCAAGCTGATTTCTTTGGTTCATTTTGATGTAATTGATAAGTGGCTACTTGTAGAGTGTAACCTGGCTTATTGAGGTGAGTCACACCTTTATCAGGACAGCCTTAGCAGCCGCAGGGACACTCTGTCAAGGAACACTTGATGATTATGAGAGATTTTGAGGAGGTTTGCTAGAAGAGTCACGAGGTGGAATGGATTCTTTTGCTGGGGAAAAGGGCAAAATAATTCTCAGAAGTAGGGTAGGTTGTGGGAAAGGGGATTTATTCAGCCTAATTGCACTCCTCTCTCTTGCAGTACTTTCGTCCTTAGCATTGAAGGAGAATTAAGCCAAAATTAGAAACAGTTTGCATGTACCAGTGGATGCTGACACTTTTCTCTGATTTCATTTTGATTTTCATTGCTGGAATGACTGCTCAGTTCCAGTGGTTAAAAACAATAAAACTTCAGCAGCAAGTACAAACTTTCCCAGCTAATTAATAGCAAGTCTCGCAAAGACGGTGTCAAATATTAAGATGGCTTTGCCTAATGAAAGCAGAACTGTAAATGAGATGTAGTTTTATTTAAAATTATTTAGTCCATGCTGAACAGACTGTGACCTTATCTGACCTTTGCAACTTTTTAATGAGTGGTTTTGTTGTTGAAATGCGAAAGTGCTGGGAACAGTCTTGGTAATCACAAATTAAAGGATGAGCGTGAAACTCAGATTTATTAAAGTCTACTGACTCACATTGACTTTGAGGGCCTTCACAGCACAGCCCACATCCACTTTCTAGTGGATCAAAAAAGGTAATTTTCTTTTCCTTCTTGACTTATAATCAAAAGATGACATGAGCATATGCATAGCAGAATTATGCATGCGGAGACATACGTCCACACATTATGACCTGGTATATAAATAGAGACACATCAGTAAATGGACAAACACACACAAACACACACAGGTGGTAGGTAACCCATTAGAGACCTTTTGATGAGCTGTTTTCAAGCTGTAAGCCAGGTAAACCAAGGCACCCCCTGCAGTTTTGTGATCCTAGGAAAGGTCAGCAGCTGGTGGCTTCACTCCTATTTACAACAGCCTTTATATATATATAT
>NW_024582651.1:489232-511676 GCF_018398535.1 Haplochromis burtoni | reverse complement strand
GATATAATATATATATATATATATATATATATAATATACATATATATATCATATATATAGTATATATATATACATATATATAATATATATATATATATATATATACATGATATTAATATATATACATATACATATTATATATATATATATACATATATATAACATATATAGTATATATATATATACATATATACATATGATATAATATATATATATATATATATATATATATATATATATATATATTATATATATATATATATATATATATATATATATAATATGGGTCTGGGCATGTTTCCCCCTCCAGGGGCAAGGGTACCTAGACCCGGTTCGTAGAGTACGCTTGGGGAGTGTGATCGTGTGTACAGCGTCTCTTTATGTCTGTCTCCACGTTGGTTGAGTGTGGAGTAAGTGCATATGAGAGCATGAGGGTGGGAATGGATGTTTGTGTCTGTGTGTGCCTGTATGTCTGTGTCTATATGTCAGGTTGGGTATCAGACGCCACCTCTCTGGGGACATCTCAGGCCCTCCAAGGTTTGGAGGCCTATCTCCACCCACCACCACTTCCCCTGCCAGTGGCGGACTCCCTCAGTCGGTGCGTTGGTGGTTCTTTGTGTCGGGGGTGGGCGTCCGGTACACACCGGCTCACTCCTTGGGGCCGCTTATCGGGGCCTGGAGCCTGGGGCTCGGTCACTCAGGCACGGCTGGCTGCCGGCGGAGCTCACGGGCGCGTCACTGCAACTCCCCCTGGCTTCTGCTCCGCGGCTGCTGAGTGAGCCCTCATCTGGGACTCTCCTCAGCTCTTTCTGGGACAGTGGCGCGGCTGCCCCTCTGTTGGTCTTCCTTGGTCTCTTGTGTTCTGGGGGCCTCTGGATGTCTGGAGTTTTGATCTCCTCCATACCTGCTTCATACCCTGGAGGACGGGGCTGTGGCTCCCCACACTCCCTAGCAGATCGTTACATGGAGAAACCTTTGGAATGCAAGCATGCTGATCCACACAGGTATGCACACAGGTGTACACACGGGTATTCACAGACGCGGACTACAGCTTTCTTGGCTGCTGCCTCAAAGCACATTGTGCGCTGTCTATCTTGCGTGCTGCACAATATCGTTTATTATTAGTATCTACTGATATTTACTGCTAGCTAGTTTATTGTGATGGTGCCGTTTTTTTTATTATGTTGCTCTTTGTTGTTTGCTTTCTCTTCTGTTTTTTTTCTCCATACAGGTGACCCAGGTGTTTTGTTTTTTTGTTGTTTGTTTTTTTTTCTTTCTTCCCCCCTTTCTCACCGTCTCTTCTCCCCTTTGGTTTTCTTTCTCTCCCTCTCTTTCTTTCATTCTTTCTCCCTGTCCTATCCCCCAGTCATGTCTGTCCCGTTTGTAGCAACTGAAATAAAATAAATTCATAATTATAATAAAGGTCAATCAAATGGACCAATATGGCAAGGCCATGATGATCCACTTGTTAGAAACTGCATTTTTATAGACGGTATGATTTCTTGAAACCCCCTTTGTCCTCCAGACAGTTTTACAGATTTCTAAACTTGGATCAATACTGAAAGCAATAGAGGAAAACAGATCAGTTTATTTCTGGTACTGTCCAGTCTACTATATAGCCGAAGCAGTTTCATGTAGGTCAGAGCTTTCTTTGCAGCAGGCTTTGTTTCTCTCTGATACTCCCTGACTTGGCATCAGCTGCTTATGTCATATTAATTTCATATGGACTAGTAGATGGGCAATCTTTGATGTACTTTATATTGATTTTGCGTGTGTATCTGTGTGCCTGTGTGTATTACTTACATTTGATTCAGCTGACTGACTTGTCTATGTCTGAGGGGACTGATACCATGAAGATAAGGGTGTCAGATCAGTGGGCCGCCATGCTTTATTTCCCCCTCGACAAATTTACCAAAGTTTTCACGTCTCATCTTCACACCGTGGTGACAGCCCGACAGGAGGGGTCCAGCCAGACGCATGACAACGATAGGCAGCTCACGCTGACAATAATGCCACCGTTGCTCACGCTGAAGAGAGCCCGTCCCCTTTCATTCCATTGAGAAGGAATGCAGAGAGGGAGAGGGGGAAAGAAATTTAGTATTGGGAAAGAAGGGGGAGACAGACTGGCATCCAGTCAAGGCAAAAGACAGTTTTTTGATCTCCAGACGGTCTGCCACCACTATGGTAATCCTTCAGCAACACCCTTCTTCGGCTGTCAGATTGAAAAACACATGCGTGGATTATATAAACCAGGCTTGTGCACACATAGTCGACTTGAATATATGATAACACTTTTAGTAATAGATAAACAAGTACCAATGGAAATTAATTAATTATTATAATAATCAAATCTAAACACTGCACAACAAAAAAACAGGCATTGTTAATGATGACCAACTAAGCTTGGAGGTCTTTTAATTTTTATGAAGGTTGGAGATTTTAATTTGCTTTGAACACTGAGCTGGTTCTAGTAGGAGCAGTCAATGCACTGTTCTCCCAGGATGTCACTTAATGCTGTTTTGTTAGACGCCACCTGCATCTCTTTGGTACCTTGATGCATCAGCTGCTGCAATATTAGACACCAAGAGATTATGTTTATGATTATGATCATGTTTTATAGACCTCTCCTGTTGGTTTATCAACCAGGACTGGATGTCCACTTTGGATTCTTCTGTTTTGCACTTTGTCTCTTTTTTTATGCTTTGTTTCACCAGCAAATTTATTTCCTTTTCACTTAGTTTCACTGACTGTTTAAGTTTGGGCCATAGAAAGTATTCGGTTTAGGTATTTAAAAGTAATGGGTTCTTTTTTAGGGAGTTTACGGGACTCCTTCGTCACTAAAAACTAGGATTTGCTGAGAAAAAGACTGATCGCTGTTACAATGCGCTTCTTTATAATAGTAACCCTGCACAATGAAAAATGACACATTGGGAGTGACAGACCATAACCCAGTAGCCATAACCCAGTGCATCGGGCAACATAACAAAAGGACACCGTGTGTTTAACTGAGACACGCCAGCTGCTTTGACAAAAGGTCATTGTTTTCCCCAGGAAGAAGAATGAGCAGGAGATTTGTTGTGTCTAAAATCACCTCATTTGCACATATGTACATGGAAGTGTTTGATGTCAGCAAAATACTCCTCAAATGTCTTCAAATGTCAATGTGGTTACTATTTCAGCACAGCTGCTTGTTTGCACCTAAAATCATTAGACATTTGCTTTTTGCCTTGTGCGATATGTGCAGAAAATATGTCAAACTCACTCCACTGGAAACCTGTCAAAAAATCATGACTGATTTATGTTATATGCACTATACTGAGACACATGCACACATTCATCGCGTTCAAATGCGGGTGTGTGGTTCGTCCAGATTAATGCTATTGCGTTCTTTTTTTGTTTTATATTGCGACTTTTTAATCCTGTTTCAAAAGTGAGTTTAAATCTATGACTCTGGTGCGTATCACAATGACTCACAATTTTTTTAAAATTTAAACTTTAATTAAAACTGGAAATTAAATCTATTTCCAGCCTTCTGTAATACTTGAATTTGTTTTCAGAGTTTGAAATACATCCTGTGAAGTCTAGCTTACATTTATGGAATGTATTAGGCACTTTTGTATAAAAAAGGACCCAGTGAGTAAGCAATGAAAGGAATGACATATTACACTTTAATTAAATACAAGTATATAGAAAAAAGTAGTGAAAAACCTGCATTTTTTTCTGATGAGTGCGGATAGGAATAGACAGAATAGCATAGCAAAGCAGAACCTGCTACTCAGTATATAAACATGACACTGTTTGGCTGATATGCATTAGAGTATATCAGAGTGGATTAGAGGAATGTGGAGGCAGGTTGGTGAGAAGAGATCACCTAGATTGAAAAGGGATTTCTAACACTTCTAAATGAGATATGGGCATGCATTGAGAGATAAGAAGCTGCATATGAAAATGGGTCAATTGTTCTGCAGGTTTAGATTGTGATTAAGAAGATTACATTCCTCCAGTGAGTAACAATAGCAAAGTCAGACAGCAGCCCAGTTGTTAGCCACTCTAACAGCCTGGCTGATCCCTATTCTGTCCTTTCACCAGAATTCTGAGTTTCATTTTTTTGAGTTATGGGACTTAAAGTCTTAGGTTCTGCTTGTCAGGCAGCAGATTTTCTGCTGAAACAGAACATAACAAAGCATGGTATAATTTGACTCATTCCCAGACCAGAGGCTGTTTTGATGAAACAGTGCAGGAGTGTGTCTGATCCCACCACCTCATCCTCCATTTTTCAGAAAGGAATGATTAGACCAGGGCCACTTAAGCCGAAGTTAGTGGACTGCTATTGATTGATCAAACCTGGCCGTTCAGTCCTGAATAAAAGGGAGGGTTTCTGTCACACCCTAATGAAAGGGAGGCAAGGTTTACAGCTGCCTTTGATCCTGAAGGGATTAAAACAGTCTTGCTTATACAAGTAGAAAGATCATGCCTGTCTGTTTCTCTGTCTATCTGATGCATTGCTGGGAAAGCTATACAGCTCTCTGCTGTAGAGAAGGCTATGAGGCTGGGTCAAGTCACGGTGGGGTCAAAAGATTGGAATCCCTGTGTGGCCAACTAAAAGACCACCTGCTATTTCCAAGCTTTGATCACTAGCATCATTCCTTATTATTATGACTTGTGTGTCTGCAAACAGTTGTCTTTGTAATGCATCACAAGCCTTTGACTGAAGGCAGGAGATCTGAGGATTTTGACAGTCTGTCTGTTTGCAACAAAGAAAGGAGGTTAGAATCAATAGAATCGTTTTGATATGCACGACATCTCCTTGGACGGCATTTTGAAGGAAGTCCTGAAAAACACTAATAAACTTGAAGCCACGCTTTTAATAATTAAAGCTGATTTTCTCTGAGAGAAAACATTTTTGAGCGAGCTGGTGAGGTGGAAGGCTTTGATACAGCCTAGAAGCATTCATAAAAGTTTCAGATGTAGAGAAAGTAATTGACATTTTTCACAAGTTGGCAGTCTTAACCACATGTGCTTTGCCAAGTGGACCCTCAAGTTTGTGTGGTCAGTGTCTCTCTGCTTTCCTCTCTTACTCAAACAGACTGTGCACACACATACACGCGCTTTCTGTCCGGTGCATTTTCAGTTTGATCTGTTTTATGGATTTCTCTTGCAGCTCAGTTGAAAAATTCCATTAATTGAGCCATGCTGTGAAATATCTATCAGATGAGGATGCAGTCATTTTTCAGAGTGCGAACCATGCAGTATTCATATCTCCTTGACACACACAGTGCAAAATATAAACTGTTGGTAACATTTGATTTATGCACATATCTGCCTGATTTATCTGTACGGTAACTCGCATACACACGGTAAAGCATTCACTTTAAGTGATGAAGCATTCAACCAGGTTTTCAAGCCCTGGGGCAGTGGGATGCTTTGTAATGTGTACAGTCACATGCTGCTCCACTGTTATCCGTGCACTTGTTGTACAGTATGCCCTTGAGAAGCACTGTTTGTACAGCCTTCCAGCTGGTCTGAGAATGATCCATTTATGTTAAATCTGGCCACCAGAGGGTTTTTGTGTGGCTATTTAATGTACACTCACTTTCCCCACATGCATGTTACTGGAAAGGGAGGTTGGATTTGTTAAACAGACGCTGCTGGCCGCTGGCAGACGCCGTAGCTCCCTGTGAACCTCCCTCCTTCTCTCGAGGATTGTTGTGTGCGAGAGAGTAAAAACAGAGTGGCATCAGAGGGAAACAGTCTCTTTATGATCAGTTCATCCTTTGCCTCCAACTACCTGATCGTTAGGCTGAAGATCAGGGAGCTGCATGAGACTTGATAACCGGATGCCTAGCAAAGGAAATCCTGACATTATTGCATATTTTGTTGAAGTTGCTGAACTCGTCAGTGTATTAGCAGGCATCAATGCATCAATAAATCAGCAATCACCCTGAGGGTTTTGACTTCTATAGATTCCTGCCACCCTGACACACTTTTATATACTCCATTTTATTCACTTTTAATGTGCTGGGTTGATGTATTTTATCGAGCTAGTTACTACAGAACATAAAGTAGGGATTACAACCTTGTGCATAAAAAAATCTGCCCCCGGAGAGAAATGGAAGCAATCTGTTTTTAATATACCCTTCTTTCTCATTCTCTGCAGCGTTTCTGCACTTCTGTCACTCAGCCTGCCATCCTTGTTGGCTGTGAATGTATGCAGAAACCGAGCAACATTGTTTTTATATCCCATTATCCAGAGAATTCGCCTGGCCTTCTCACCCCTCCAATCCATCCTGCCACCACCCTATAATTTACTTTCTACCTGTTAAGACTTCCGGAAGCAGATGCTGTTATCTTCCTGGCTTTCAACAGCCTGTCACATCCACTACCTGCTTCCTTCTTCAAAAGCTGTCTCCCAATACCTCACTGTGTGCACTCCCCGCGGCTCCCGCTACCTGCTGGGAGTCACACCCGCTGATGTCAAACTTGGACAACTTTGGAGGAATAAAGAAGAACCAACACAAGGGTCAGGATGATGAAAGGAAGAACAGGACCTAGGAGTGGAAGACTGAAGGGCAAAGTCATAACTACAGGTGTTATTTCTTTATTTTTGTTTTCCTGTTTTTTATCCAAAGCTGACTTTATTGATTTCTCTAACCTGAAACATAGCCACAGAAGAACCTTCCATCGTTCTATAGATTGGAATTGATTGCCTTGAGGCTCTCTTGTCCTGTAAATATTTGCAAAGCTTTATTGATTCCATTAACAGCTGGCTGCTGTTTGTGACAGTGGTATGGATGGTTGCTGTTGGTGAGACTAAACTAATTGTGGGAGGCCAGTTGGTTTTTTCGCAGTGCATTAACATCTTGTTTCACACGTGTAATGTTGCATATAGCCGGTTTTTGTGGAAAAGTGTGACACAAATGGTCACCTGCTTAATTTGTGAGCTCATTTTTAAAACAAACGATTGGAAGACATACAAGCTTACATTTTCTTTGTGCATATTATTCATCTTAAAAGAATGCCATAGTACGCTAGTTACTATCAGAAAAAATGTATGTTGTTATAAGGCATAAACCTTGGATGTAACCTCTTGTAGCTCAGTCTGTTGTTGATGTGATGGAAAGGAAGTGGGGACCCTCATGAGTTAAGGCAATTGTACTCTCACACCACTAGAAACCTATATGCAGCGCTCATATAGGGGTCTGTGATGAACCATACATATAAACAGTGGGTGTTTCATCCAATCTGAGGAAATGAAGGGCCAGGAGAGTGCTGCTTAAGAGCACAAGGGAGAGCGAAGTGGCCCACGCACTGCTGCTCTGTTAACCCGCATCTACTCAACCCCCACCCCCTGCATATTCTACTGTTGTCTCAGGAACACAAAGACTATTTTCAGGCAGCCAATCCTCAGCAGAGTGGCAAAATACAGTCCTGCATGGCCCTAAAAGCCTTCATGACTTTTTAATTGGTGGCTCAGGGCTCTACGTCCAGCGGTTGGAGAGTGGACCCCACTGCCAGAGCTTCACTTCTGGAAGGGATCAAATCTCCCCCGCTTGAGTCTTAGGCCTGTCAAAGCAGTCAGGCATGGAGGCAGTGGATGGGTGGCATCTGAAGGTGAGAGGGAGGGTGAGAGACAGGGTTGGCAGTGGAAAAGAGCAGTTTGCGGTTGAGAAGGGTGGATGATAGAAAGAAGCCAGGAGCGAATGTTTGTAAAGGAAGAAAGAATTTATGTGAAACTGCTGAGGGAAGGAATAGCCCTGCACCAAAATAGCAATTTCTGAGGTGAGAAAGAGTTTGTTCAGTGGAGTTGTATGAGAAAAGTTATGTGCGTGTGTAAACGTGTGTTTGTGTGTGCATGCTACATCCGACAGGGGCAACAGAACATTTGGAAGTGATGGATTGTTACAGCATACCAAACAGAGTAGGAAAGGTGGGTGGTGGATTTTATTGGAGAGCTGGAAAGGTTTTGTGATGAATAATAGTCATGAGTGAATTGGTCATTGTCAGAACCCTCCAGAGCCTATTGAATCAGCAAGGCTAGGGTTTTACAATGAGCTTCAGCCATGAAGATCGGACTGTTGGGTCGTAATAGATGGAAAGTGAGTTGATGGAGGCAGGAGGTACAATAGATGAGGCTAGCTCTCACTGCTGGAGCGGCATTTGTCTGTGGGGAAATGGGCCCCAGGAGAGACCAGTGAACCTCCCACATGCTGTGCAGAGATCAGAGAGCAATATGGATGTTTGTGATGGGCATCTGAAGGCACATGAACACATGCACACGCATGTGCACACAAAGCAGAGTATGGGTAGCTTGCTCATTGATAATGACTTGTTGACCCGCAGCTAATGATCCCTTTCATCTCAAAGCGGAGCATGATAGGCTTTGATCTGTCTGTCATTAAAGAGCTGTCGACTACTTGCACATCCCTTTAGTCTGATCAGCAATTCAAATATACATTAGCACCTTATAGAAAGATATGTACATACACGCACTGTCACAGCTTCTATACACTTACTGGACACTTTATTAGGTGCACCTTGCTAAAAGTGGGTTGGACCCCCAACACAGCATACCTTTTTCTCTTTTTCACACTATTCTGTATAAACACTTCAGACGGCTGTGTGGGAAAATCCCAGTAGATCAGCAGTTTCTGAACTGCTCAGGCCAGCCCACTAACAGCTATCCGATATTGAAAGTAATTTAAATCACCTTTGTTCCTCGTTATGATGCTCGGTCTGATCTTAAACAGGTCATCTTGAACATGTCTACAGTTTTCATGTCCAAATGCGTCCATGTGATTGGCTGAGCAGATATGATCTAAAACTCAAATGAAGGTGAACACTTCTAGTATTACTGCCACATCTCTCTCACACACACACAGACACACATGCAGTGAAGCACAAAAAGTCCTTGAATCCATGCTACTCATTAAAGCACTTCATTTACTCAATATGTTAAAAGAGCAATACTAAATAAAAAAAACTGATGATTTATTAATATCCATAGTTGTAATCCACAGCATTATATGTGTATTAAAGCGCATTACTTACCATGGCATGATAAGTTAAAGTGCTTCTAATAAAATTCTTAAGTCCCTACAGGCATTTCAAAGCAGCAGCAGATCTCTGTGCAGTATCTCCTCAGTGTCTCACTAATGGGACTGATGTAAATATGTTCATTTGCAAATCTTCTCTCCAATTTAGTGCTGCTCATATTGTAGATGAAGATTATCCAGGGATTATGAGGTTTGAAAAATGCACTATTTGATGTGTATTTATGCACGGCTTATAGATGTAGTAATATGGAATTAGGTCCCATCATGAGTGGAAAATATGAATGCAAAAAAAAGTGTCACTCCTACCTCCCCCATCTGGCTCCCTGTCAGGTTGTCATTTAACGATATTCATTTCCAAAAGTGGAAATTTAACAGACGTTTATGATGCAAATCACAAGCTATAACTCTGTGTGGTGTGGAGGGCCACATTAAGCCTTCAAATCACTCATGCCTTTGCTTGGGCGCCAGTAACATTATGCCATATCTGCTTGATCGTCTGCACATATTTCAGTGTGCTATTGCAGCCAACAGCAGTCAATCCCTCCACTTTGTAGGTCCTTAGAGGCGGAGAAAGTTCAGAGAATTGCCAACATGATTTTTTTTTACACTGGCGTGTTAAGAGCACTGGTGGGAACATTTCAATAACACAGCGTTGAAAAAAAAAGCTCACTGAATACATTAACCTGATGAAAGATGGTGTTGCTATTTAAATTTATGTAATTTCTAACGATAACCTTCAGGATATACATGACATTGTGTGAAGACTAAAATTGCTGTGGTTGTAATTCCTTTTTGTACATAAAGTGCTACTTGCATATGTATAAGACTGTGCCACAAATAGAGCTAACCTTGGTTTTTACTTTCAGAAATTTAAAACTACCTAGCACCTTTCCACTCAACATTCCTTTGCATGGGAACTGGATGTGTTGCAGTGCAGAGAGTTAAAGGTTTAGGATGGGACAGGCTGGATTCTGGTTCTTAATCTTTGCTGTTTTCCAAAATGGAAGAAAACATCCTTGCCAATATCACTGCAGCACTTGGAGCAATGTTTTGAGTGCGGGTTTAAGTGTATAATTAGAAAAACATCATCAGCCTCATATATTAGATAGCATTGTTGGCACCGGGCTCAAAGCTGTAGTTATGTTGTGAGTGTTATAAAAAAGCTATTGATTAAGGGGTATGGTTTTCCTGTGAGGTAGATTGCAATTTATAGATCAAAATGACACAGTCTTTTCAAGTAGAAATGCTGGCTTGTTGCATTAATCATGAGGAGAAGCGATGACAGGCATTTTTGAAGGAGATGGGTGGTAAGGTACAAAGATATGTGTGTGTGTGTAACAAATGCTGTATGTAATCAAATTTAGAGGACAGATATTCCGCTTTCTTACCTTAAATTACCTAAATTAAAATCACACCTTTAATCTTCTTGTGCGGTCTGTAAAAATTAAGCGTTTAATCATTATTCATTATTTTCACTCGCAAGCACGCACACATTTATAGTATTCACATAGGACGTTGTTATGCGCAGCAGTTTTAACAAGGATTGTTTAAAGGATTGTCAAGAAGAGCGCGAAACAATTAGTATTTCTGACTGCGAATTTTTCCTGCTTTGTTCAAGTTGCACGCTTCCCACTCAGCACCCGTTACTGTATCGGGTAATTGAGATGAGCAATGTGGTGTGAAGTCATGTAAGAACCAGCCAAACGCTACCATTAGCATAATGTCAGTGCGTTCAGATCTTTGTCTGCCTGCTGGCGTAGTGCTGGCTGCCTGTCTTCAGACAGTGCCACAGAGCTGTGTTTCTCCTCTGTGTTCGCTCCTGCTTGAGGTGCGCGTGCACTTCAGAGAAAAGAACCGGCGAAGAGAACTGTGTTGATGTCTCAAAGGTCAGATGAGTGACCTGCATGGAGGCTGGCAGTTTTGAGTGGCCATCTGAAGGAACTCAAAATTGGGGGGGAGGGGTTAGCTGTCACACCACACAGAGAAGTACTTGGTGGTCTACAGCAGCTTGGATGTTGGAAGAAAATAATGGTCGTGGGCCTCTCTTTAATGTGTTCTGGGCAGGGAGTGATGTGACAAGCTCCGTTCTGTCAGCTCTTACATTCCAGAGGTCTCAATTAGGAACAGGGGCTCTGTGCTCCCACAGACTCCCTAGTAGGAGCACAGGGCACCCCGTGGGAGCATCTGGTACACGTCAGACTTACCAAAATTAGAAAACATGAAAACAAGCATGTATTCCACCTTCCATACACTCTCTGGCTCTTCTAATATAATATCTGTGACTCTTTCCCGTCAAAGACCCGTTATTGCTCACAAGTAATCGAGTCTGTTTGACCTATCGTAAGTGTGAGAAACTCCTAGTCCCTGAGTGGATTATGCATTCACACCAAAGAAGGTGTTTGTTCTCTGCAAAACAGGTAAATAAAGCATTGCCAACACTGATTGCTGTTCACTCCTAGGCTCAGCGGAAGGAAGGGAGACAGACAGGCAGGCCGTGTAAATGTAATGAAGGGAGATAATAATTCTTTTTTCTGTCAGCTGCTCTCTGCCATTAACATTTACTGCCAGCCCCTGCCATTCACTGCTTGGCGCCCATGCACTCTGCCACACTGATAAGAATCACAATCACCAGCTATTCCACGCGCATATATTATAATGGCAGGCACCGTGATACCTTGCACTTAGCAAAACACTATTAGCATGCCAGTTGCATCGCTCCCATTCAGAGGTTCAAAGGGTTTGGTTGGGGAGAAAAGCACGGATGGGACATGGCAGTTTGAGTCCACGCATTTAGCCTCATAAAAATTCTGGTGTCTTTATCTTAAAGACACACTGTCACAAGCACGCGAGGTTGAGAATGTGAGCACACATTTTTATGCACAGGGACACACCTGTACACACAGGAGCGTGAGGGACGGCGGCGTACAAGTACCACACAGGTTTTCAGATTGTTAAGAGAGTGAGTCCAAAAGCGTACAAGTTTATCTGTATGTTAATGATGAGGGGAAATGGCCCAGATTTGTTTAACGCATCAAGCAATTAAATCAAGACTTGTCTAATAGCTGCATCTTTGCTGAGCTGCCCACGGGTCCCAAGATGGACAGGCAAGGCAGCATTGCAGGTGGATCTGATTATCTCTGTCTCAGTGCGTGTGAAATAATGTTTCCCCCACCATACCATCTACTAATTAGGATCTAATTATCCAGCCTAGTGTAAACAATCACAGCAGATGGCATTATGCACAGTATTAACTCTAATGACCCGGGGCCCTGTAGAATTCACATTTCAACGCACTTGCTTATTTTATTTATTTATTCCATTAGTCTTCGCCCTACTTTCTTTTTTTCAATTCACTTAGGCCTGTTTTCAACCTTCTCATTCCCCGAGAAAAGACTACCCCTCTTCCTGTTCCCAATGATGCTCTTACAGTCCTTTTTTTTCTTCTTGTATTTGCTCCTTGTTTCACTTACTGGCATTTATCTATTTCTCTGGGTTTATTTTTGAAAAATATCAATTAGATCTCACAAAGATCAAGTAAAAATGTGTACCTATTTCTGCCACCTACAACCACCTGCCTTCTCTCTAGTGGGTAGGGAAAAAAAGGGAAAGTCATAACGATACGTGTATGTGATCTTGCGCACAAAGGCTCACTTCTTCCCCCAAACTGTAGAGGCTGTCTGTCACAGCTGGGAAATAATACTGTGATGTCAGTCACACTACACCAGGTGGGAAGTCTGGATCATTTCCCATTGCACTGAACCCAAAAGAGTTCTCCAAACCTCACTTCCTTAAGACCAAAACAGTTTCATATATTTTGTCCTTTGAAAGGAAGAAATTGCCTTGTGTCTAGCGTACATTTCTATGATACATTGATTTGTTGGATGCAAGGCTATGTTCACAGCTCGCTGCTGCAGTGCATAAATCTTGTTTGAGTGCCACAAAGTCAGGGAGGATTCCCAGCTTTATCTTGTACAGCGCTATGACTATCCCTTCATGATTAAAGACACAACTTTCTTAAATCTAGCTACAGTTGTTCATCTGCGGTTTCCTCTACTGCTCATCGGACAAGGTTGAGCTGACTAGAGACTCAATGCTGCAGAGGGTGTGTAATGGTGGTTGTGGGTGTGCGAGGTCTCATTAATTGATGCCGGGCCTTGTGCCTGTGCTCCTCTGCGTGCCGTGTTCTCTGCCAGGAGCTGGACTTGCTAATTAGGCTCCTGGATATCACAGACATGTCCCTCGGTACGCCATACAATATACTGCTAGTGACTCAGTAACACTGGTAAGGAAAGTGAGAGAGAGTGGGACTAAAGGATAGAGGATACAGAGTGAGGAGGGGTGCAAAGAGACATAAAAAGATGGAGAGACATCTTGGCAGAGAGCTCAGAAGGAAGGGACATGGAGAGTAAGAGTGTGTGAGAGATGACAACTGATGAGAGGCCAGGGAAAGAAAGTAGGAAAACGACTGTACTGGGAGAGATCAAGGCTGCCGAGACGGAGAGATAGTCACAACATGCAAAAAGGAAACTGTTATTGTGGGGAAAGGGGGGAGAAAAAAAAAGAAAAGAAACTTAAGATGGGAAGAGAAAAAAAGGAGGAGGAAATCAAAAAGAGGAAGATAGTTTGAGACAGGCAGAGCATAGCAGAGAGGTAGAGGAAAGCACTCAGCGGAGCAGTGAGGCAAACAGGGAAGAATTCCAAACAGAAAGGGTGTGTGCGTTTGAGTGTGTGTGTGACTGTGAATTTGTCCACGCTGCCGGCTGGAGTGTGTGTCCAGATAATTCAATCTGCTGCCCATTGACTGGCCTCCCGCTCCGTCTTCACTCCTAATTAAATCTCCATTTGTTGGCTGGATGCTACTGCTTCTAATTGTGTTGCTCTAGCCTCCTGTAGACACACAGGCACACCTCAACACACACACACACACGGGCCCTGCAGCGGGTAGGATCCCAGACACGTCACCGCGGTACATTACACCTCAATTAATCACATCAATTACACATCAATTAACCCATGGCAATCCACTAAACACAGCTGGGATGCAGGCAGCATTTCATCTGTAGCAACCTGAGGACTCTTTCTGCAACATCAAAGCAGGCGCTGCATCAAAAAGAAAAAAAAATTCAAAAATTCAGATCAACTTAACATGAAAAATCCATAGTCCCTTTTCATTTCCTCCTCCAAGCAGAGAGCATAATTATAGGAGTATATGAGCTTTAAATAGCATGTCACGGGTTCTATATTTCCACAGCATAAGATCTCATAGGGGGCTTGTTCATTCTGGATTGCGAACAAAAGAGCGTAAGCAGGAGTTGTGGGTGGACATCAACCTATCAAATACCACATACAGATGTTGAACTATGGGCCATTTCCCTAAATGAAGGCTCTTCATCTCGTCTTCCTGTTTCAGGTCTGGCGTGCTTGCTTGACTTCTACTGTAATGGGTCACTTCACCTTGGTGCCTTGTGTTGGAGGACACACTCCTCAATCTTTTCATTGCTCTCCTCCCTACTATCACTTTCCTCATCTCATCATTTCTTTACACCAATTCTCAATGTGTCTTTGACATTATCATTAAGCACTGTGTTTCTTTTTACCATCTGTTTCAATGCCGCTCTCGCTTCCTTCTCTCTGTATTCTCCCACTCAATCGCTTGCTTAATTCTTCCTTTAGTGTCGGTCTGCTTTCTGACTCGACTAGGTGATAGAGTGTAAATCGACAAGGTACCTGCTGTCACGGTGACGGCTCCTCATGATCAACCTCACCTTCAGAACCAACAATGTTCCGAAGGGCGAAGGGGAGGTGGGCAGGGTGGTGGTGATGGTGGGGGTGGGGCGCACTCATATACACTTTTTAGGAGTGTGCGCTTATGTGACTTCTAAAGAGCTCTGTATCCTCGCTATCCTCTGTATCCTCCTATTATACATGTGTGTCAGTGTTCTTCTGTATGTGCGAATTCATAAGGGAAGAGCTTCATCAGCTTTCAAAATGCTTTTAACCCCTCTCCATCAACCCCGCAACCCACGCCCTTACACCATCCCATTACTAGGCCAAGGTCATAGCCATGACAGTTGCATAACCCCCATCGGAGGGTAACCATGGCCCATTTCGTATCTTAAGGTCCAATTCAAGAGCCTAAATGACAGCTCTAAATTTTCCAGTATGACATGATGCACCATGGGTGGACTGAAGGTGGGAAGTTATACACACATATACAGTATGAGTGCATTTGTGTTGAGCTTCCAAGGTAGAGTGAGAAATGAATACAAATGGGCCTTCAAAGGAAACAGGCACCACTAACCACTATAGCTGAATATCAGAGATGCATTTGAGCCAAGTGCCAGCTAGGATGCTGTTACGTCGGCTCAAATGCAGGTGGCTGAGGATTAAACAGAGGTCAGAAGAGCTCCCTGCTGCTGGTGTGGAGCTGGGGTAAGGAGGTTAGGCAAAAAAAAAAGCTAGAGAATGAATATAAGACAAAAGCTGAATGTGAACACCGTTTGTGTGATTGCATGCCAGCATGGTGCAATGGGGAGCACAATGGCCTTTGGTTTATAAAGCTACCCCAGTGCCTGTGGTCTTTGTCTCACTGCCATTAAAATTCTGTGTATGCAGCGGGGGACCCGGCTGGAGCCATGCCACCATTCAACCTCAGCTGTCAGGTTAGAATAAGGTGTTTTTATATCTGTGGTGAATGGGCTGTGGTGGTGCAGACTGACTGTTAGGGGCAGCTGCTCTGCACAGCAGCCACATTATAAAAGCCCTCCTGGTCCTTCCATGCCAGTTTTCAGTCATCCATAGACCTGCTTGCTTCAGTTAGCTTTTACCTCTGGTCATAGTGGTGTAAGAATTGTTCCTCTATAAGGAATTTCCCCTAGCTTTCCATCTAGACTTGAAACCTGCAGGTAACAATGTTGTGCACCTGCCAAACACCGCACTATCACTTCATGCTTCATAGGAAAGGAACTGTTCTCTGGTTAATTCCAGTCTCTGGAAGAAAAGAACTTTTCAGCTTCCTTAAACACTTATATTCTGCGATCCTCTGGAACAGGTTTGCATTAAGGACACTGACTTGTTTTCCATAGCGTCTCATCAGCCATGACCAACACGATGCTGCCCCCATTATTCTTCACTGTTGGGATGGTATCAAGCAGGTAATAAGCCTAGCCAGTAATGTGTCTGGTGTCCTTAGAATGTAACGTTAGGAACTGAGGCTAAAAAAGTTCTGGTTTTATCTGACCAGAGAATCTTGTTTATCACGTCCTGAGACTCCCTTAGGTAATCTTTTGCAACATCAAAGCTTGCTGTTATGTTTTTCAACGAGAAGAGACTTCATCTGTCTCCTCACACTACCATAAAAAAACCCAAAACCCCAAAATCAGTGCAGTGTTGTTTCTCCCACCTTCACACTGGACCTAAGAAGTAGATGTTGGGGTTTGTCACCTCTCCTCCGAGGGTTCTTCCTTGATTACTCAGTTTAGCTCGGCCAAGTTCTGGGAAATATCATATATTCTACTGATGTCTTATGTTTAGGTCTTTTGAAGGCCACTCCTGGAATTTTTCACTGAAGCACAGAGCATCAAGCAAAAAAAATGAGAGATTGAAGTTAAATTTTATGCACATGCCAAACCCAAACCTAATTCACATCCTTTGTCATAGCAAGGGGTCTATAATGGTTTCCTGTGCTTTTTCTTTTAATGTTTTAAGAACGCCTTTAAAGTTCTTGTTGTCTTTCTGGGTGATTTGTGTGGAGTGATAAAAAAAACAGATTGGGCATGAAGAAATTTTAGCATTGAGCTATAAGAAAGCTGAACACTTTCTGAATGCAGTGGATATAATATGTGTGTGCAAGTCTATTATACTGTAGAATTTGCTCCACAAGGCCACAGTGGTTTAAAAAAGAGATGACCCCTAAGAGAAATATTACCTGTGACACCAGAGTGTTGTAAGATATAATACACAGGTGCGGTACACTGAACCCCAAATCTTAAAGCTCTATTGTGCCTATCAAATGTGAAAACAAACAGAAAACCCGCACTCGCTGCTAAGTATTCTTTTTAGTATTCATTGCTGGGCAAGACGAACCTATTTAGACTGATGATGAGAAGTAGATCGTGCTGATATGTCAAAGCCAAAGCACATTTGTCTTGCTAAACAATAAAAATGAAGAAGAATACTTTTCATTGAGTCCTGACATGTGCACACTCTGTATTGACAGAACTTTGTGCTCCTGTAAGAACATGCGTGTCAATTTTCGCATGCAAAGAAAAAGTTATCCTAACTTTGACTTATGCAATGACAGTGCATCTATTCACACTTGTGTATTTTTCTGCCATGAAAAAAAAAGAAACACACTTGAAAATGTAATCCTGCCATTGACACCACACATGCAGAGCCTACCACTGACACCAACATGGATCAGCAGCGTGTGTCCTCAGTGTTTCACTGTGAAGTTCAGAAAGCACAGTGAGGGAGAGAGAAATCCGCATCCGACAAGAGGTTCTCCACTGGAAACTCATTAGATCCCAGAGGCCAGTCTTCGGAGGAGCTGACCTTGTCTTCTGTCAGCATTAAGAACTGTTGGCGGTCACAGGTCATTTAAGTTCTTACAGAGTCTCAAAAAGAAGATCACTTCAGCTGGGTCTTGTGTGGATAGCAATCATTTCTTGGGGTACGCAGCAGAAATTCTGCACACTTATGTCATGCAAGACTTATTTCCTGTTCGTGCTGGCTTTGGTCCTGAAAATATACACTTTGCTCTAGATGTGAAATTGGTCACAAGTGCCACAGATAACCACTGTTCGGGGAGTCATTATTAGAGCTTGTGTGAATGTGTCATATGAGGCAGAAAAAATGTGAATGCATGAATGGTGCTGAAACAGGTAACTGTGGTGGTGATTACAGGGCACTCAATTCCGCAGTCCACAATTTCACAACAGTAAGTCGGTATTATGTATTGCCCCAGACGATCGATGTGTGAGTTTAGGTTTTGCATGTGCAGGTCTCTAATGGTGGCTTTTTGATAGAGCCATACCGCTAAGTGCACATAGCCACCAAAACCCCAAACCAGCTGGAAGTGGTTGGGTGTGTGTTTATTCAGCCATAAGTGTATGTTTTGGGATTTTCTGTGTGTGTATGTGCAGATATGTGTGTGTGTGTGTCAAGTACAAATGCATTTACTAGAGGACAGAATTATAGCAAAGCCACCACTCAGCAGCTAGTGTCTGGGGAAAAATAGGGACGGCTTCTCCATTTGGGCTCAGACAAAGATCAGTTTCAAGTGGCTGTTGGGTTTAACAGTGTTTGTTTTTGAAAAGTTCATGTAAGGGTGGTAGAAAGAATGGATTACCCAGGTAGTTTTATCAAAAAAAGAAGAAAAAAAATTGCAAGTTTTGATCTTTTTGTATGATAGAAAATGGACTAAGCTGCAGCTAAGCATAGTGTGTGATTTGTGGCAAGCGTGATTGCCGACGTGAAACACAAAGGTGCATAGTCGTTCTTTTATTTTCTGTTTCAATCAGGTCCAATTTGCTGTATCCCCTTTTCTGCCCAGCGAAGGCTGCCCTCACGTTCACCCAGTTCCGCCACACCATCCTCTGCATTTACTGCCATAAATCTTGGCTGTGAACTTGCATATGGGTGCGGAGAGCAAGGGTGGCTCCAGTAATCAGCCATGAGAGTGACTCACCTAGTAGACACAGTACCAGGCATGCTCCAGGCCACAGCGGCATACTGCAGCTATTAATACAGACTTTAATTAGCCCGCCACAAACACTGGCACAATCAGCTCAGTGTCGCCCATGGCTCGTGAGGCAGACAGATCAATAGGTCTGATCATGCCTTTTTCATCAGCTCAAATGAAAGCACTTTGTCTCCACGCTCAGCCCTGGACCTTGCATATCACCTTAAAGTCTTTTTGTGGCTGTACTGGCTGTGTGCAGTGTTGCGGATGAGGCCTGTATAATCTGGCTGCATTAGGGAACTATAAAGATAAATGAAGGGAGGCACAGAGTATAACTCATCCTGTCACAGAAAGGATTTTAAGACGGGGAAACTTTGTGTTTTCTAAAGCAGCCCCTATCACCCCTACCCCCCAACGCTTCCTAATTTCTCACTCTCTCCACCTCTAGCATGCTTGTTTTTCGCAGTATTTTTCTCCATCTGCTTTTGGCCTATTCCTCTTCCCCCTTCCCTCCATCTCCCTCTTCTTGCCTGTCTCCCTCCCCATCCTCTTTTACTGATGTAGAGGTATGGAAGTGTTCATTTACACTTCTTCTGCTGCACAAATTGCTCTTCTACCTCTATGCCAGCACATTTCAATTTGAAATAAAGGAGTAAGCTACTTTCGCGGTAACAACTTATCCCGTGTGCTTTTTGGCAAGCTTTTCTGTTGACCTTCAAGTTCCCAATCAGTGCAGAAGAAAAATGGAAATAGCTTGTTCTGAGTCCTCTTTTTTTCCCTGTGAATTGCTCAAATTGTGTTGTGTCTCCTCGCAGAGGTTACTGAATCACTGCCATTTTTACTACCCTCACTCAGCTGCTTCGCTTTTTCCTTCTTTTTCTTCCTTTTTACTCATCTTTTCCTTTATGTTTTTGTATGACTCAGTTTTCCTTCTTCTTCTTCTCTTTCTTTTTCTAATAGATGATGTCCCACCTTATTTTAAGATGGAGCCTCCTCAAACCCAGGTTCACCTGGAGGGAAATCGCTTAGTACTTACTTGCATGGCTGAGGGCAGCTGGCCCCTGGAATTCAAATGGATCTACAATGGTACTGAGCTTACACGTTTCTCCTTGGAATACAGGTGAGGAATGCAACCTTGCTTGCCTGCAATAATTCTTTTTTTCCCTTATCTTAACCCTAAGTATCTTACTACATGAGGACATTTTAGAGGCATTTAATTGTAACTAATAGCACAATTGCTCATTTTTATTCATATTCCAAACTCATTTCTATGGATTTATTCAGGACTGATTTGGCTGCATATCTCCCTTGAAACATAGCATCTTGTGTTCAAGGGATTATCAAATTTATTCCGATTTGTATCTCACACTGCATTCAACATTCCGAGATGGTGTGTGCAGATAAATATTCTTTACTCTCCCCTCTCTTGCGGTTTGCTGAAACTATCACTGCCGTAATAAAATCAGACAATGCAAATTCTTTTTTATCAGCTTATATGGTGTGGATGGGCCACTTTGATCTGTGAGCTGTAGCATGCTTTTTCACTTATTTTGGAGATGTTCTGGACACCTCGTATTACATATTTCAGCCTCTAAACACAATGTTGAATTATTGGAACAACTCAGCGTGGTAAAAGAAGTGTTCACCCTGCGCTAACAAAGTCCTCTGTGCATGTGTGCGTGTGTGCCCACTTCTACATGTACAGTATGCTTGTGTAGCATTATGCCTGCATGCGAGTTAACAGGTGACAGATGCAGTCCACAGTGGAAGTCACTTTCAATCCAATTTTAGCACAGTTTCCTAGACTCCACTCACAGTCATACCAAAACCCTAGACATGGACAGACACGCTAAGGTGGTAGTGTCTGATTGCTATCGCTGCCCCCCTCCCCACCATCCCTTCGCTGCCTGTTATACCTACCTTCTTTCACACATCCTCTCTCCCCTTCATCTTTTTCTTCTCTCCCTGTCTTTCCTAAGCATTTGGCTGCGCTCTCACGTGGCTTAGTCTCTGGGTCTGCCTTGCAGGCCAGCCCTCTGCTTGTTATTCTTCACCAGCCCTGATCAAAGAGGAGAACTGGAATCCATTTAATCAGACCCCCCACCCCCCTTACCCCCCGAATTGCAGTGCAGGGGGGAACATGGCTGGGGTGGAAGCTACACTCCTAAGTGGCTGTAGCAAACGGGAGTAACTGCTTAGGTTATTTTGCTAGTATTTCACATGCACCATCTAACATGAATGCACATCAAGGGAGAGAGACGGAGCTGTGGATGGCCAGAACATGCGCTTGGTGCTTGTTTGATTCATCAGGCTGAAGATGGAGGAATCGCATTTTGTGAGTCCTGCCAGTCAGGACCTGCGCTCTACATTAAAATTTCATTCTTCCTTCTCTGGTTTACTATCCACTGTCCAGGATTACATCAGCAGCAAATAACACTTCAAAGATGCGCTGTTATTTTCCTTTTTTTAGACCATTTATGTCTTATTACAAAGAGGAATGTCATTAAGGCACCGTTTCAGGTGCCCACTGAAACATGTCAATTAATTTAGCATCTTGAGTGTGGGTGATAATAGCAGCAAGATGACAAATGTTGCTGTCTGTCATGCTGATGATGACTAATTGCAGTTGTGTTGCGTGTGCCCATTAGGTACCTGATCCCCTCGCTGGACCGATCGCACGCTGGCCATTACCGCTGTATTGTGAGAAACCGAGTTGGTGCTATAATGCAGTGCAGCACTGAAGTGCAGGTTGCCTGTGAGTAAAGGATTCTTTCTATACATCCTCCATTCTGGCAGATTAAGGGCAAGACACTGTTTTTGTGAAAAGCTCGTCATGCACACTATGTGGATGAGTCACTTTGTTTTAAGGCGCTTAGCTTTTGAAAAAGGTACATAACATTAATGCTAATAATGGCAATTGTTTATTTCCATCCTTTTTGCTGGCAGGCATTTTCAGCATTTTCTGTTCTAGTATCTTTTCTCTGTCTCCCTCTTTTTAACTCACTTTTTATGTCTCCTAGATATGGGGGGTTTTGTGGAAGGTGAGCGGTCTCAAACTGTGTCCCAGGGCGAGGGTGCTCTAATCCGTGCACCACGTATACACAGTTTCCCCAGGCCCCAGATTACCTGGTTCAGAGATGGGCGTAAGATTCCCTCCAGCAGTCGCATGTAAGCCTCCATTCACCCCAATTTGATTGCTTTAGTTTAGACAAAGCATTTATGCATCTTACTTGTGTTTTTCTGTGCCTGTCTCAGAAAGTTCTCTCATATATGAGCTGTAGATGAATGCAGAGCTGTTGAAATAGAATATCTTTCACTTCAGAGAACTCTAAGAGGTTCAATACTGCTCACAGATTTTTTTTTTCCAATCCCCCCACACACCATGAGTGAAGTTGAGCAGAATAGTTGATGAACGAATGTTGGCACAGGCCTTGTGTTCATCATTGAATCGCCTCTCAGTGATAAAGCGGGTTATTATATTGGCCCTATTGACTTTGCAGGCAGAATGATTGAAGGGTAGAGATAGAGCAGGCAGCAGAGGAACCAATTAGACAAAATTGGACAAAAGGCCTCAATTGATGATAGGTTTGACTGACAGCACTCACCCCTGGTTAGATTTCTGTCTTGAAGGGTCTATATGTGTGTGTGTGTGTGTGTGTGTGTGTGTGTGTGTGTGTGTGTGTGTGTGTGTGTGTGTGTGTGTGTGTGT
>NW_024582651.1:433859-489212 GCF_018398535.1 Haplochromis burtoni | reverse complement strand
TGTGTGTGTGTGTGTGTGTGTGTGTGTGTGTGTGTGTGTGTGTGTGTGTGTGTGTGTGTGTGTGTGTGTGTGCATATCTTGCAGACATTTGTTATGTTTATGTATTTCAAACAGTTTTTAAATGATGATTTCATTTATTAAGGGGGGAAAGGCTATCCAAACATAACTGAAAAAGTATTTTCCCCCCTTGTTAAATCAATAATTCACTAACCACAAGCAGGCCTGATTACTGCCAGACCTACTAAATCAAGTAAAACCTGTTTGACAAAGTGAAGTAGGTTAAAAGATTTCAAAAAACCACCATGCCACCAGTTCACCAACTGCCATCATTCTGGAAAGGGTTATAAAACCATTTCTAAGGCTTTGGGATTTCAGCAAACCACAGTGATTGCCATTATCCACAATTGGAGAACATTTGTAACAGTGGTCAACCTTCCTAGAAGTGGTAGGCCAACCAGAATTACTGCAAAAGCATATCAACAACTCATCCAGGAGGTCCCAAAAAAAAGACCCAGAACAACATCTAAAGAACTGCAGGCCTCACTCGCCTAATTTAAGGTTAGTGTTTATGATTCCACAGTAGAAAAAACAGTGGACAAAAATGGCATCATTAAGAGTTTCAAGATGAAAACCGTTGCTGATAATTTCCAGTAGTTTTAGGAAAATACTCTGTGGACTATCAATACAGAACTATCTGGAAGGTTCGGGTTCTGATATGTCTAGTTTTAAACAAACATCATACCAGCAATCAAACATAGTGGTGGCAGCGTGGTGGTCTGAGGCTGCTTTGCAGCTTTAAGACCTGGACTTTAAGGCCTTTCCCTAATTGATGAAACTATGCATTCTGCTCTTTACCAGAAAATCTTGAAGGAGAACGTCTTAAGCTCTAGCGCACTTGGGTAATGCAGCAGGACAAGAGGCCCACCTATGAATGGCTACAAAAAACAAAATAAATGTCAATCAAAGTCCAGACTTCAGTCAAATTTCGATGCTTTGGCATGACCTTAAACAGGCTGTTCATGCTTGAAAACCATCCACTGTTGTGGATTTAAAACAATTCTGCAAGGAAGAGTAGGACAAAAATCCTCCTCAGCGATCTCAAAGATTTATTGCCAGTTATCACAAATGCTTGACTGCAGTTCTTGCTGCCACAACCAGTTATTAGGTTCAGAGGACACATTTCACACAGGGACAGTTCCAATTGGAAACAGGTCTGTGTAGTGAATTTTTCTTTATTTATCTGTTTCTGTTTTTTGAATTATGTGGAACTATCCAATATTCCTTAATAAATACTGTGAAATTAATATCTGCTATCCAGAAAAGAGATGTAGGCTGTCTATAATGTCACAGAAAGCACCTCCTTATCTATGATCACCATCATGTCATAGCTGACATGAAGACATTTACCCTGGGCTGCATGTTGTTGGTTAAAGCATAGATTTGGTGAAAGTACTTTCTGAGTCCAGCTGTAAAAGTTGCAGTAGAAGCACTGAGGAATATTGTAAGAAAAATCTCAGTCCTTTCCATGAATGTCCAACCAATCCCAGAGCTAGTTATCGTGTTGTTTAGAGGTGAATCTTATTAGAAGCAAAGCAGTGAAACTTTGCACCGTGACAATGTGAGTCACTGACAGGATACTCTACATTTACCGCTTGTTTGCTCGCTTTGTGTCAGGCCACATTGATATTCACAGGTGTGTGTCTGTGTATCAATGTGCGTTTCTTTAAGTGTCTGTTGAATCTGTAAGAGCCTCAGCTCCTAATTGTCCAGGAGTCTGTCTGTTTATCCTGCACCGATCAGGTGGATGCTGGCAGATACAATGAGCCTAATCTGGCCCCATGCTTGGCGTCAGCTCTCATTTTCACCAAACCATCAGCCTAACCTACATTTAGTCATTCAAGAGGGTGCTGGGCCACAGCAGTGACAGAAAAGATTGGACTTGAAAACTGCACCTTTTACACATTCATGGTTTTTATATGTGTGTGTATTTTCTGAAAATTGTCATAAATACTACAAATGCAATTACCGTGAGAAAAATCCATTTTAAGTGCATAAATAACTACTCGAGCGGTTGTTAGATTTATGTGAAATAGAGCCAATATTTGATATTTGCCTATATTTCAGTCCAAGAAATATACAAATTTAAAGAAATATACAAATTTAAAAAGTAAAGAAGAGAAACACCCTTCAACCATGACTGATGATGTTGCATAGTTTGTCAATCAGAAGGTATTCTCCCTCTTACGCTCGCTTCCCTCATTTAAAAAATAGGGAACGCCACAAATACAACAACCAGCCAAAATGGGACATCTAAAAATGAGTAATCCACTTGAAACAATAAAAACTCATTATTTTTTAAACTGCATTATCATATCATCTTATTTGAGTCCTTACTAAGCATAGATGTCACAACCAGCAAATGTTAAGGAAATATGTCTGAATCAACGGCTTTTTAACCAAATATCAACATCAGTATTGGTCGTGAGAGCCTAAACCTTACACACTACTTTACTGCTTTTTAACTTTCTTTTCAAATCTCCATCAACCAGGAAGAACTGCATAAAGATGAATCCTGATGTCTCTTGTATACCTCAAATATGTTGAAATCAAAGTTTATTAGTTGCACCAAGCTGTCTTAAACTATTAAGAGAAATAGCCAACAGCGTCAATAGCCAGCCAAGCAACTGCTTCCATGGACAAAACTCAGACTGGCCGCAAGTGTGTTTCTGTAGAAACCCTCTGGGATCTATAACAATTAAAATGACAGTGAACCCTTTAATGAAGTACTTTATATATTAAGCAGATAATAAAAAGCAAGACATTTTCTGAGTTATTTCCTAAACACACTGTGTATATTGTAGAGAGAAGTGCTCATAAAATTGTCTCTCTCTGCTTCTTTTCAGTGGTAATTTATGTGATATGTATGCGTATGTGTGTCAGTTTACCCTTCAGATTTATTGACTGTGTGAAACAACTACTCACTGGTTTAATGATTTGAGTGTTTCTGTGTGCTTGTTAATGTGTTTATGTGTGCGAATGTACGGTTTTGAGTTTGTTTGAGGATGAATTTTGCAATGTACAGCAGTTGGCTGAAATGAAATGGACTGGAAATTTCTAGTCTTATTTACCACTCTTTGCACCTTTTAATTGGAAGCCAAATTGGTGGCCTTAATTTGGTGCAGCTGCACACTACCTAAAGGCAGTTTGTAGCTTTCTGAGACTAGGGTGATTGTTGCAGGAATTATTATTCACTAATGCACTGTCCTTAAAACTAATGCGTGTTTTTATTTGCATGGATACTCAGTGCCATCGCCCTGGACAACACGCTCGTCATCCTGTCCACCGTGGCCCCTGACGCAGGACGTTATTATGCCCAGGCAGTTAATGATAAAAATGGGGAGAACAAAACCAGTCAGCCCATCACTCTCACAGTGGAGAGTAAGTACTCACACGTGCGCATACATGTGTACATGCGTATACACAGGAAACAGACTTCTTCGCCCACAGAGTAAAGACACAGCAGGTTGTTTGTGTCAACATGTTGTTGCAGATGAAAATGTAGTTTTGGGTTGTGTTTTTTTTTTTTTTAATTTGTGTATTTCCTCTTGGCGCATCACTTAGATACACATTTTATTTAACACAGTGGCAACACAACAGGTTGCTCAGCCAAAAACAGTAGAAACAGAGATAGCGCCCTCTACTGACAGGTGCTTTCTTTATTTCCCGATTTCTCTTTCTAAAAAATACATGCTTATCATACTCATTACCTGCAGCATAATAGATGTCCTCTTATTCTCCAAGGCCTCTTCCAACCTCTGGCTTCAATGGCGAATTACAATGTTTTAGGTGGAACTCCAGCAGGACCTCTGTGAAAAGGCAGAAAGGCCCCATGAAGTACAACTTTGGTTGAAATCCTCCTAACAAAAAAACCAAAAATGAATTCTGAAAATGATGCTGAGCACACAGGGAATGATTAAGCATACACACGCCTACATCAACACACAAATCAAAGCAGAAGGTCGGCCTCAATTATAAAACCCACATGTGCACAATTTCAAATAAAGTTCGGCATTGGCGGCAGAAGCATGGTTTTAAGTCAAATGATTATGTAGTTTAACTGAACCTGCCGCTTCCTTATCCTCCCACCTACTGTCACCGTTTCTTATCTAAACAAAGTCACACAAATGCTCCCGCCTCTTATTTACTTTCATCTCAACAACATCAGTCTTTCTTCGCCTACCTCGACGACCCAATTAAAGGAGTCACTCAGTGTATTTTTCTAGCTATCTGGACAGAATTCCACATGATAGTATCCACATGATAAAAGTCACCATAGGGTTAACAGTGGGATGTTAACTGTAATATTGAAAATTAAAAACTGTTTGTTCTGCGCACTTTTAATGGCAGCTTCCTTCTCGCGCCAGCATCTGCTCATCATATCTTTAATGCAGCATTTGTAATTCAGTGCTCAACACGCACGGTACAGCAATCCCCGGGGATCAGATATCACTGGATATCACCCAGTCTGACCTTGCAGATAACACCGTTGTAGTTTGCATCTGAAAGCCAATAAGTTTATTTAATTTTACAACTGCATTTGTTCGTTGTAGCAATTCTCTGGATAAAAGACTAAACAATATGCAGTAGAGGGAGCACCATCTTCCTAAGGGAGCATACAAATGAGACAGAGCTGGGTGTAATAGTGAAAGGCGAACTGGAGTCAGATAAAGCTCCATGCACGCAGACATTCAGGCATCCTTTTTAATATTCCTTAGATTGTGAAGTGCTCTGTAGTTGACTTGGATTTACAGTTGTTTTTAGATACAGACAGATGTAAACAGGGTGGCACCCTTAGTAGTGAGAATTTGCTATGCAAGTCACCGCATTAATTTTTGCATTACACACTTGAGGTATCCTCAACACTGGGAGTTCATGAACTGCAATGCATTAATTACCGTGTGCCGAGGAACCAGTCGTGTCTATTGGAAAATTAAATGAGTTCTTTGATAAGTCAAATGGAATCCCACTTTTTGCTGCGTTGTTGGCAAACACGGGCTACATTTCCAGCCAAATATGTGGGGCATTTCACTTAATTAAACAAAACTGTTCAATTTCCGTGTTTACACAGATTTGTAAAACATTTAGTAAAACTCAAATCGAAATTAAAGTGTTAACAGCCACTCTGTGTAAAGGCGAGTACTTCACACAACATGCCAATCATCACATTTTCAGCAGCTTCAGCATGACTCTGTCAAGAGTTCTATTTAATAAATCATTCATAAATTATATGTGATCTTGGTGATTTTCAGCTTTAAATCTTCTTTGTAGAAGATTAATATTAATGCTGTTTGAGTGACTCTTTTCCATCAGTTTCTTTCTTCTCATTTTTCACTTTCACACTTACTTGTCGACTGAAACCTATGCCAATCAAACCTTACGCAAAGTCTTGCTTGTTAATTAGTCGCAAAATTTACACAGATCTGCCAAATTCTGTAATCTCACAGAAGTATAGCCAGTAACTGCAGAACCAAGTAACTACGATTTTTCCTCACTAAGCTCTTGGACAAAGGCAAATCATTGTAGCATGTTTATTTCTTTTTGTGTGGTTTTTTTTTAGCTTTCTAGGGACTAAAAGGCAGCTATTATAGATGGATTGATTGGTCTTCATTATGCTGATTATTAATAATGTCAACAATGTACTCAAAATGATACTTGATACGTTGATGAAAGGATTTAATTAATAATACCAAGCCTTCAGACTGATGCAGTACCACCAATTCTATGTATTTACCAGTTAATCAATAGGTAATTTGTTGCCTAGAAATATAAAAGTAATTTTGAATAAGGTTCAAATGAGCAAAACATTTAACTGCTCATCTCGATCTCTCATCAAATTTCCGAGAGGATGACTGCAAAACATTTCTATCTGTTTATTTCCGTCTGTCAAGCGTCCTACAAATGATTTTTGCTTACTCTTTTGTTTGTGTGTGTGTGTGTGTGTGTGTGTGTGCTCCCTGCATCACATGTCAGGATGGAGGTGTGTGTGTGTGTGTGTGTGTGTGTTTAAATCTCTGTGCTGCCATGAAGAAAATCTTTGGATATTTGGGAATTCTTTGGCGTTAAATTTAATTTTTTATTTTTGAAATGTTCAATTCGTTCTGAAGAAATGTCAGCAGCATGTTAATTTTGTGTTGTGTGTTGTTTCCTTCCATTTATGGTCTGGAAGAATTTGAAGAACTTGGATACTGCATTTTAATGTGTTTTATATATATATTAATTATAATATATATATATAATATAATATATATATATATATATATATATATGTAATTTTTTTTTTTTTTTAGGTATTTATTTCACTGATGATCAGGAAACTATGCAGTAATCACATGGCGAGTAGAGTCAAAGTGGTAATAACTCACAGGTCTATTTTTAGTCAGTGTTTGTAGAGGAAGCATTGCTACAGTACTGTAGAGATTCTACAGGACTGAGCAAGAAAAGGTTGAGATTTATAATCAGGTGCTGCAAAATAACAACAACAATAATAAAAACTTAATTAGAGCCCTTATTAACCTGAGATGGTCTCACACGGACATCCGGAAACAAACTTCAAAGCGATGCATGCACACAGCACACTGTAAATGTCCAATCACTCAGACATATACAAGTTCACAGGCCCATACCCGTACTCCGGGGAGGTGGGGGGAAAATGAGATCAGATTCAGAGAGAGATCACTGATTGAGGGCAGTGAATCGATGGTTGGCTGGAGGCTCTGTGAAACCCGTGAGTGATGGTGCCGCATTTAATCGCCTTTTCTGTTTGTCTCAATTATGTTACATAATGGCTTCTTAACACCTGGGCTAACACCATGCTCAGTAAATGCCGTGTGCACTAGAAAGAGGATCTAAAGTAAAGACAGGGGCGTTAATAGTTGGTTGATAGCATGCTGGCTACTTGGTTGTGATGGTGACAAATTGTCAGTCTCTGTGTAAGGATCTAGTCATGCTCAGTTGGCTATATCAGGCAGAGGCACAGGCTTAATCTGAGACTGGCATGCAATTTAAAGATTTCTTTCACTTTTGTGCGTTTCTGTGTGTGTGATAGATGTGGGAGGACCCGCAGACCCCATTGCCCCCTCCATCATCATCCCCCCAAAGAACACCAGTGTAACAGTCGGGAGAAACGAAGCTATCATGGAGTGTGTTGCCAATGCAAGGTAAATGTTCACAAAGAGACATGCAGATCCTGAGGAGGAGACTGCAAATACACACAGTCAGGCATTCACACATTATCAAAACACCACCACCTTCTCCCACCCCCGCATCTGATATTTTGTGATTTAAATGAATCTTGGAATCTTTTGTTTGAACATAATAAAAAGTGTTTTGCACATCTCTCATTTTGTACCTCTCCTCCATTCTTCCCTTTGATTCAGGGCTTCACTCTGTTCTTCCAATCTTGCACAATCCCGGTTCTGAAATCTGACTATTATCTCAAATTCAAAGACTTAATCAGAATGACAGATGTATCCCATTGCTCCCCCAGTGCTCTGTAACCTTGAAACAGAATATAAATCTATATTAAAAACCACGCTCTCGGTCTCTTGCTCTCTTTTTCTCTTTTTCATCTTTTTCTTTTCCAGGCCTCTTGTCAAAATGAGTATCACTTGGAGAAAAGACGGGGCAGTGGTCAATACAGGGATTCGCGATTTTGGCCGTAGATTGGTCATCAGCTTGCCTGCAGTTAGCGATAGTGGCTACTATGAGTGTGAAGCATCACTTCGGAGCAGCAGTGTCCCCTCCGTCACGGCCGGGGCCTACCTGCATGTTCTTGGTAAACAACGTTACAACATACATTTTGACCCTACAGAAAGCAGCTTAGCCTAAATGATCAGTGCTAATCTTCAAGCTGAGATACTTTTCAGAGTCTCCATTCAAAGTTTATATTTCAGTATTAACGCTAATACTGTTATATAAAGTCGTGTAAATGCGCTATTGCCAGATGATAAAAAGCACGCATTAGTTTTGTAGCTGTTTTTAAAGGCTATTAGCGAGCAATCACTTTTCTTCTTCGGAACAGAATATCCTCTGTTTGTAAAAGAGCCGCCGAGTCACATCAGCGCAGAAATGGAGAAGGTAGTGGATATCCCCTGTCAGGCTCGAGGTTTGTGGTGTTTTTTTTCCACTATGCTCCTGCATGTGTGAAACACTAAAAAAAGCAGTAAAAAAGAAAAGAAAATGGACTACAGGGTCACAGTGACCAGAGACAAAAAATAAGTAAATCCTTTCCTCCCTCTGCAGGCACACCACAGCCAGAGATAGTGTGGTATAAAGATGCAGTGCCCATCAGCCCGGTGAAGATCCCCAGGTACAGGGTGTTGGTAGGAGGCAGTCTACAGATCAACGGTCTCCTGCCAGATGACACAGGGATGTTTCAGTGCTTTGCTCGCAATCTAGCAGGAGAGATCCAGACAAACACCTACCTTGCCGTTACTAGTATGTCCCCCTTGAAATTTCTTTTCAAAGTTATCCACACGTCTGCTGATTCATTCTGTTTGTCTTTCAGCTCCTTCCTCTCTTCTCTTTCCTAATCCTCTCTTGTCCCAATCTCTGTCTTCCCTTTCTACACCCATCTATCTATATATCTCTTTGCAGTGACAGATTTGTCAGCCTTGGATGCTCGGGCAATTATTGCCTATTTTTGAATGAGAGAATGAGCAGGAGAAGCAGAGAGACAGAGGCGCCTTGTCAGATTCTCAGAGCTGTCTCTGAGAATGAGACTTGACAGCTGCCCCTTTTGTCAAGTCCATTAAGCTCTTAGCTGCTACCTGCTTTATTAGGGAGAAAGCTGTTTATGTCTCTCATTATCACCTCTGTCTTACCTGATTTTGCTTGAACCTATGCGTTTTTCTCTGTGTCTGTGCGTGTGTCTCATGTGCCTGACCCCTCCCCATCCAGGTATTGCTCCTAACATAACCGCTGGCCCCTCTGACAGTGCAGTGATTGACAGCATGTCAGTCATCCTACACTGTGAAACCTCGGGAGCCCCGCGGCCAGCCATCACCTGGCAGAAAGGTGCGTGGGCTAACAGCATGAGGTATTGGGGAGATTATTATGCTGCATTTTGACTCGTCAGTTAGACAAGAGCTATAAAAAAGATCCAGAATATATATTTTCTCCAAACAAGCTGTATTTCTTTACTGTTGCTGTGCTGCTTTCCCTTCTGTTTGTTTTCCCTGACATTTCTCCAATACTTTAATCTCTCTTGTTCTTTCCCCACACACCCCCCCTTTTTTTGTTCCCCGTCCTTTCTCCCATATCATCGATCACTTCCACCCTTCCCTGCAGGTGAACGTGTCTTGGCCAGTGGATCGGTCCAGCTGCCCAGGTTCACCCTGCTGGAATCGGGCAGCTTACTAATCAGCCCCTCCCACCTGTCTGACGCTGGAACATACACCTGCATGGCCAGTAACTCGAGGGGCATTGACGAGGCTTCAGCTGACCTGTTGGTCTGGGGTAAGCGTAACAGCAACTGGACACCCTCTGTAGAACAGAATAGACGTTTTTTGGAGCACACCATAAGACTGTGTGATCTAAGCTATTTAAGCTATTCTATTTTAATCTCTCTCTTTATTTTTTACATTGTTTAACACTTGTATAACTTGCTGAAAATGATGAGACCTAGTCTAGACCTTTGGAATATGAGAAAAAATAAAAGGAGAAAATGTCTTTTTTGGTATTGTTATTATTAAATACATGACGTGTTAAATTCTAGAAGAATTACATGCTTTTTTTTCTCCTAGAGGTCATTGTCAAGACATTTGGACTTGCACGTGAACTCATTTTTGTGACTAAATTCACATTACAAGTCTCTGTAACCTTGCAAAATACTTTGCCCACTGAAAATAGAATATAATTTATGCTATTTCAGAGAGATATTGAGTGAAAGATGAGACCAATTCCTGTAATCTCTGTTCGGTTCACTGATCAAACAGTCTCTGAATAACAGCCTTTGGGCATTTTCACAGCACGTACCCGCATCACTAAACCGCCACAAGACCAGAGTGTCATCAAAGGGACTAAGGCTGTTATGACCTGTGGTGTAACCCATGATCCCAGTGTCACTGTAAGGTAATTTTTTGGAATATGCTCTCTTTTCTTGTTGGTCTTACTCCTCATTCTTTTTATGTAAGTAAATGTTGTGCAATTAAGTAGCACCTTTCAAAAAGAGCAGTATACGTTCACTTACCAGTAACGTGCCATTAGGATCACCTTGGATTTTAGTTTCTTGCCCAAGGACACTTTGGCTTATGGAGTTGACAGAGATCATGTCAACAATGGGAACTGTAGACAACCTGTTCTACTACCTGAGCCAAGGCCATCCCATATTTTTTAATCACTCCCAGCCTTGCGAACAAGCTTGGGCATCAGTGTTGTACTTAATTAGTTTATGAAATCTGCAAGAGATCTCATAGTGTTTATCCACCCTTAGAAGACTTCCTATGGGAAGCATTCGAAATGCTTGGAGTCAGATTTAGGAATTAGTCCATTGCCTTCCCTCATTCTTTAGACAGTCTTGAGCATGACAGAGTGTGTGTACAGGCATCTGTCTCAGAGGGAGTGAAATGATGTCTATGGAGCCCAGTGATTAGAGAGCCTGTCACCTGTGGGCCTACGACATTGATCAGATTGCAGGGTAAACAGATGAATATGTAAACAGAGTAATAACTTCAGACAGCGCCTTTAATTAAACGCAACACAGAGGAGATTAGCTGCAGAGCGCGAATAGTCGCTATTAATCATGGGAGCTCCTAATATTTGCATGTCTGCATGCATGTGCGCATGTAATGGGGGGTGTCCATATGTGTGGGTGGGTTAAATAACGAGGAGCGAAATCCGCGGATGATAAGTTGTGACACAGAGAGAGATTTTTCTGATCCAAACACTTTGCTGCCAGCTTTGTTGCGCTTTTCGTTGTTGCTAGCACCTTCTGTGTTTGGCGCATGAACTCATAAAGGGCAAACAAATTTGCTGTAACTGTAAAGTGTTAAAGTTTGCATATGCGTGTGTCTGTTTTTTCGTGGGTAACATAGTTACGTTGTCACGCACGTGCTTTCAGACATGTGTGGGAGAAGAGCGGCACTGTGATTGACGTGAACACGTCCCCGCGTTTGCGTCTGGATCCTGACGGGACCCTGCACATCTCCCAGACGTGGTCGGGTGACATTGGAACATATACCTGCAGGGTGACCTCGGTGGGTGGCAATGACTCTCGCAGCGCCCACCTCCGAGTCAGGTTTGCATATTTACCCAATGTCTCCCCAGTCTTATCGTGCTGTTTTTAGTTGGTTTTTTTCCTCTGTGTTTTTTTTTTCTTTTACATGCAACCAGGACATGATGGATGGATGTTTCCTCCACTGTTGTGGTTTATCACTGCTCTCCTCTCTAATCCATCAAACCCCTCGAATATTTACAATGCCTCGCTCTCACTCTAACTGTTCAGCTCTGTTATTTTCTGCCTTCTTGTCTGATTCTATTTCTCTTATCACTTGTTCCCTCTCACCCACATTTACACGTACAGGCAGTTACCTCATGCTCCAGAAAACCCAGTAGCAGTTCTGAGTACCACTGAGAAGAGGGCCATCAACCTAACGTGGGCCCAGGCCTTCGATGGCAACAGCCCCCTTATTCGCTACATCCTGGAGGTCTCAGAAAACAGTGAGTTTTTCCACCAAGCACCTCTATCACCTTTAACCATGCACACCTAATGCAAACTCACAAATGTAATAGTTTTATTAGTAATTTCAAAAGTGATATTGCTAGTTTGTTCTCAAAGGGAACACTAATTTGCAATCCCTCCTATTATATTACATTTCAATTGTGTATCTAAAATTGGCAGTTGCACACTCTCATACATTCCTCAATCTGTATAACTCAATTGCCTCACTTGTGCGTTTCCTTACAAATGAACAGGGAGACCAAATTGTTTTGCTGTCCAATACTCTTATCTTCCTTTCACTTGATAAAATCAAAGAAGTGGGAATGTTTTCACCCACTGAGACTAAATTGCTCAACCATTTCTCATCGAAGCTCAGGCTAACTGAGTAGATGACAACTCATTATAAGGAAAATGAATCTGAGGATGCAGATGGGATCTGGGTTTTGGATAATTGAATTGCAATTTGATATTTAGAGGGACTTTATGCAAAATAAATTATTTGTCTCTTATCAGTAGCTGCACTATTATTACTGAAAAAATGAAACAGTGGTGTGCAGGGATAGTCAGAAATAACAATGAATTTAAATTTAAGTTTGCAAGTGGTGGAGAGAGGTTTTTTTTCTGATGAATGACCTCACAAGGTCATTCATCATTCTCTAGCTACTGCTCACAGCTTTATCTTTATGTGTGTCCTCTCTATCTCAGATGCGCCTTGGACAGTGCTGCTGGCCAACATTGAGCCAGAGTCTACTGGGGTTACTGTTGGTGGCCTCATCCCGGCGCGTTCATACCAGTTCCGCCTGTGTGCCGTAAATGACGTGGGCAGAGGCCAGTTCAGCAAAGAGACTGACCGGTGGGTGTTGCACTTAGCTGTTATGCATCTGCTGAATGTTAAAAATATTGCTCGTAGACTGTGTTTTTTAATGTGTACACTGGCCGCGAGACAAGCGTTGCACTTTGGAGGGCTTTTACTGTTCTGGAACAAGCCGTTCTTCCCCGCTCGTCTTGGCAGTTCAATAGAAAATCCTGTGATTATTTCCTGTAAGTCCACTTTTTGGTCTTCATTCCTCTGGGAGTGAGGGAGAGATGAGCCTGCTTCAGGATGGGCCTTTTCAAGATAAAACTGTGAATGAGCTGAAATTGCGCTTTGTGAAGACTTGATGGGTGCGCTGACCCAGCTTCGTCTCGCTCCCTCCTATTAACTTCCTTTGCCATACTTCATGAGTAAAATACAGAGAGGCTTGAAAGTGGCAGAGCTCAACACAGACTCAAATCTCAAGTGAATTTTCTTGACTAGGAAGAAGAAGCTGTCATAAACATGCAGGCCCACCTCCGCGCACTCTCACACACATTCTTAGCTCATCACTATTCACCTATGCACACTACTGTCTGACCTTGCGCGCATCAACACAACCCATTGGATGTTTTTTTCTAACTGCAGAAAGACCCTCCTCAAACCACACACTTTCGCGGAGCCAAATTCCAGTGTGAATCTGCCCAGACAAGAATGCACCACAGGAGGGTGACTGAGCGTCAGTGAGTGCAGGGCTTTTCTGAGGCACACCTCTTTGATCCTAAACACTCTGCTTTATCTCCTCCAGAGCAGTGCTCCGGTGCACTGGGAAGAAATCAAGATGTCATCTTAAATTGACTTAAGGGAAAAGTCTGCCTGGATCTCTCTTTCTTGTTCTTTTATATCTTTCGCTCACTCGCCCTGTCTCTCCATTGTGCTGCTCCATTTTTTACCAAGGCCTCTTTGATCTTTTTTCATGCCACAGCAAGCTGTCCCTCTGCGGACAGTATTATAGAGAATATGTTTTGGACAAAGACACAGCAACACTTAACCCAACTTTCCTTTATGGTGTTCTGAAAAAAACACAAAAAGCTGTCTTTATTATGTTTTGATGTCTATGATGAAATGGAATAGAAATATGCAGAAACCCAGGATAATTAATGCACGGCTTCACTTTGTCTCTGCTTTTACCTCTCCTTTATTCTTTCTTTTCTCCTTGCTCCTCGCTGCAGACTAACTCTCCCCGAAGAACCTCCCAGCGCCCCCCCTCAGACAGTCATCGCAAGTGGCCGCACAAATCAGTCCATCATGATCCAATGGCAACCACCCCCTGAGAGTCATCAAAATGGTCCACTCCAGGGCTACATCATCAGGTAAAAAGACCATGACAACCTGCCTGTTTCTCTCTCTCTCTTTTTTTTTTATCCACGGATAGGTGCCTGTCTGGCCCTGTGCCATTCAGATGCGATAATAACTGTTATGCCAGTCCCTTTTCTCCCTTTCCATTTTGCTTCATTCTTGCTCATTGTGTCTGTAGAATAATTGGTGCAAATTAAATACCTTCTTCTACATCCATCTGTTGTCACCTCTCTTTTTGTAGCCATTTTATAACTGCTCTGCATGATTTTTTTTTTCGTACTCTTACTGCTCTCAGTCCCTCGCTATTGGCAAAAAAAATGCCAGTAAAATCCTAATATATGTTTATTGTGTTCTGTCTACTCCCCGAAAGCCTTCGGTTGATCCAGAATGCTGGAGCATGAGGACTGACAGGGCTAGAAAGAGAGACCATTTTTCTCCCATTTTAGCTTGTCTTCATGTTGTCCTTGCTAAATCCAGAATCTGATTTAAAAACCTTTTTTCACATACAAAGTCTTGAATAGTCAGGCCCCATCTTATTCTAAAAACCTCATGTACTATATCGCCTTGAAAAACCACTTCCCTCTCAGACTGCTAGTTTACTTCATATTCCCTAACACACTTGTGGATATTTAAAAGTAAAATGGGAGAGAGCCTTCATGTTTCAGGCCCCTCTTCTGTGGAACCAGCTCCCAGTTTGGATATAGGAGACATCCTCTCTTTTTTTAAGATTAGACTTAGGACTGGATCAGGTGAGCCTGAATGCTTCCAATAAGCCTAGGCTACTGTGGGGTTTCCATTATGGATTCAGTATTTCTTCTTCTTCTCACCTCTTTTCACTTTCTATTTGTTTATATAACACTTTGTGTTTAAGTATTAGTTATTAATGTCCTTTTTTCCTCACCCCCAACTAGTCACAGCAGATGGCTGTCCCTCTCTGTGCATGGCTCTGCCAGAGGTTTCTTCCTTTTAAAAGGTTTTTTTTTTTTTCATTTCCACTGTCACCAAGTGCTTGGTCACAGGGTGGTCTGATTTTTTGGGTTTTCTCTCTATTATTGTAAGGTCTTTACAATGTAAAGTGCCTTGAGGCGACTGTTGTGATTTGGTTGCTGTATAAATAAAACTGAACTGAATTGAATGGTCTGTGCGGTCCTTGTCTTTCTGTCTTTCTCTATCCTTCAATTACTCTGCTCTCAGGTACTGTCTGTCTGGGCTTCCAGTTGATTGTCAGATGAAAAACATCACAAACCCAGACCAAACAAGTTTGCTCCTGGAGGACCTCATCATCTGGACCAACTACGAGATTGAGGTGGCAGCGTACAATGGAGCAGGCCGGGGCACCTACAGCCACAAAGTCACTGAGTGGACTCTGCAAGGAGGTGAGAGTAGCAAACAGACAATATTATAGTAAAAGCAGGGCTCAAGTTAATCGTTGTCTGCAGGCATCACGCTGTGGGTTTCAAAGTTTCCCTTTTTACTTAAAATTAAGCTTGAAACGTGAAACTTGACACATTTATCTTTCTTTAATGTCAAATTAAGAGTTATCAATCATGCAATCATGTTTTCATTTTTTTATTTACCACTGAAATGGTGATGTGTACACATTTTAAAGAGTACAGCCAATACATTTTTTATTTCTGTTTCCTATCTTGAATCATAAATCAGCATTCAGCACAGAGCAGCAAAAAGGTCTGTAAAAGGCATGACAAGTCATAAGTAAGTGCTATTTTCCTTTCAACGCTGCTTATTTTTAGTCTTAATAAATGCTGCGATAAACACAGTATACAGCTATGAGCCCATAAGCGTCATCATATACTTCAGCCCAGGCTTTTACTTAACTTTTAGTTTGGGGTTTGAGATTTATCTAGATTCATTAATTTTGTCCTTGCTTATTTTTATCACATATCTCTGTATGGTTATGCATAACACATGCTTACTACCTTTTAAATATATATGTTTTTCTTTGAAAATGTGTGTCTTTTTTACTGAGTGCCCCATTAAAATGCATGCTGTTATTCAGACTTTCATAGTTTCATAGTTTCCAGATTTTTGCATTTGTCCTTATTTTTTTATTTTAGAATGATTTTGTTTGTTTGTTTGTTGGTTGGCTGGTTGGTTGGTTGGTTTTTATTATAATAATAATATGTTATACAGTAGTGTCAGCAGGAACAGCGCTATGATTAGCACTGTTGCCTCACAACAAGGTCCAAAGAGGGTTGTAGTTTTGAATCGGCAACGTTTCTATGGGTAGTTTGCTTGTTCTCCTCATGTCTGCATAGGTTGTCTCCAGGGACTTAAACTTCCTCCTACAATCCAAAGACATGCAGTTAGTGAGATTAGGTTAACTGATTACAGACATCCCAGTCTCCATAAGTATAACCTTTATTTTGACAGCCCAAAGACTTTGGTTGTTTTTCTCAGCACAGATTTAATTGTTTCTGCATATAAACTATCGAGTGATGATGAGTGTCAGATATGTGACATATCTTTTGATTTTTGCAGAGAGAACCTGTCTCGGTTGGCTTCTTTTCTCATTGTACATGCTGAGTAGTGTAATTAGAACACATATTGTGAACTTTCCCCGGTGTCATACAGCTACATATTTCGACACGCCTACTGATTCCAACACCTTAGGCTTCTTGTTTCCCTGTCTGTTCAAAATCTTCAGAGGATAAAAGTCAAATTAGCAAAATCTGTTTTTGCCTTTGTGGCAGCAGATCTGAAAGGAACAAGCTTTTAGATATTTAGCTTTCGGAAATCTGGCTTCATATTTTTTTCCAACGTGACGTTGTAACACAGTAACTTGCTGACTTTTTGTAGATTCCAGCTTTTGTGTTAGCGTGTTGAAAGGTTAATCTGAGTTTTTACTTTAAGATTTAAAGATGTCATCATTGCTGCCAGTCAAGGTCAATCCGTAGATGACAGTATGTCTAGAAATCTTCCTTCTATACTTTACTAAACGCCTTCTGATTCAGATGCACTGTGCTGACGTTGAATGTGATTTTAAATTCCTTTAACTTGTATATAAAGCTCTGACAGGCTTAACACATATCTCTGGATGCCTGTCGTGGTAAATCCATTACATGAACAGAGATCTCTGCACCATACTCAATAAATATTCCCTTGAGCATCCATAAGAAAACTGGGAGGGTTCACATTTCATCATATGTTCCATTTCCTGCTAAGAAACAGTTATCCAAGGAAAATTCAGAAGTTATTTTTGACTTCTTTGGATTTTACAGGCGCTCGGGTTTTTGCATTACTAGTCTGTTACACTCTTTTCAAGTCTAAATGTCAGGTAGCGTAAAAGAGAGTGAGAGCAGGCTCTTAGTTTGTTCCTATAGTATGGAAATAAATACACAGAGCTCTTGTGTCTGTCTTAGTTATGATTATAATTGCGCAGCTTCAGCAGCACATGCCTTTTGTTTATTTTAAGAAACACTGCTCTTCAAGTGCTTTCTCATTTCTCCCTCAGTTTCCTCTTTGCATTCTTCCATACATAGCCCTTTGTATAAATATTGTTCATTTGTGCAATGAGCCCTACATGTGTCTTTGAGATGAATACAAGCTGTCTCTTTGAACGCTTTGTTTTGTCTAACGACAAACTTTTATTTTGAAATGAGGGAATCTGTCTGGCACAACTAATCTTAAAACCTTGGAAATTTGTGCACACATTTTGTGTAATGTCTGATCAATTAGCCAGTTAATGATCGATTCCAGCTCAGAATCCGTTGCATCTGCAATTAAACAAATGTGTGGAGAAGCACAACCGTGCTGTGGCGAATTAGCAAAACTATGAAACCTGGAAAGTATAGCATATGTCGCAATTTTATTTCCCTTTTCTCTTCACTTGCAAAAAATGTAAAAATGGTTTCATCATCTGTGTCATTGTTAGTGAACACGAGCAGTGAACATGTTTAGCTGAGCTCTCGTTAATTGGATGTTTCCATCATTCGTGCCATTAAAGACAGAAGAGCAGAAGAGCAGGTTATGCTCTGAATTTCAATACAAGAGAATTAAGAAATGCACAAGGACAGGAGGACCAGTACCGGCCAGTCAGCTTCATTAATGTGCAACTCCCTGACTGTTTTCCGGTGTTACATCAGAGTGGCATGCTCGCTTCAAACAAACTGCTGCAGGGTTCACCTGGAAGCTGCCTGAGGCAACTGCTTTCACACCCGGTGTGATTGGCATGTTCTTACCTCCCCAAATGAGCAAAAATAAAAAATTCCCTGAGCCTGATTCTCACGCTCTAAATGAGGTTGGTCTGAAAGCGCCTCTTGTAGGCTTTTCCTTCCATGTCTCATCACTATTCCCATTTTTCTCTCTTCCTTTGCTTATCTGTCTGCCCCTCTCTCCCTCTACCTTAATCTTTCACTCTGCCTGCACCTCTTAATGTTTTTTTTTTTTACTTCCTCTGGATCAGTGCCCACTGTGCCACCAGGAAATGTACAAGCCGAGGCTGTCAACTCCACTACTGTGCGCTTTACCTGGACTGCCCCGAGCCCGCAGTTTATCAATGGAATCAACCAGGGATATAAGGTGAGCAGCTCCTTTCTGTAAACTGGTGCACTCTGGTGGTCAAGAAGGGCATTGTTGTTACAGTATACAAGCACTATCAGTCAGATTTTTTTTTTAACTCACTTGATAAATCCTAAAAAAATCTTTGGTACCCAAAATGTCCACAATAACATCTCCTGTTATTCAATTTCCAGCTTTTGGCCTGGGAACCAAGTCGGCCCAATGAAGTCGCTGTGGTTACAGTGCGCCCCAACTTTCAGGACAGCGTTCACATTGGCTATATAGCAGGCCTTAAAAGGTTCACAGAATACTACACTTCAGTATTATGCTTCACTACCCCGGGAGACGGCCCCCGCAGTCCGCCTCAGCGGTTACGCACACATGAGGATAGTATGTGTCCCTGTTCAGGAAGTTATGTTGGTATTTAAAGATCATTATGTGCCAGGCTGTTGTCCTACTCATACGCTACTTGTTTTTATTATGTTTTTATAGCCCCTGGTGCAGTGGGACACCTTAGTTTCACTGACATATTGGACACCTCTCTAAAAGTTAGTTGGAAGGAGCCACAAGAGAAAAATGGTATTCTCACAGGTAACCATTAAAGATGAATATATAACATGATTATGTCCCTTTGCGTTGTCCACTGTTTTAAGTCACCAAGACATAAAACTGCAATTACTGCGTAACTGTTTGGTAATTCCCCACCACTTTCAGGTTATCGCATCTCCTGGGAGGAGTTCAACAGGACAAATACCAGAGTAACCCATTATTTGCCCAACCTGACTCAGGAGTACAAGGTTACGGGGCTCACTCCTCTCACTACTTACACCATCCAGGTGGCAGCCATGACCTCCAAGGGCCAAGGCCAGCTCTCTGCTTCCACTATTTCCTCTGGTGTACCCCCAGGTCAGGCCTTTACTGAGTAGTTTAACGATTAGTACTCGGTAGACACTAGAATAGTAATTTTACTGAGCGGATTTCTGTTCAGCAACCTCTAAATTCTATGAACAATTCAATTACTACTATTGAAGTGTTCATTCAATTCTTCACTACAGAGCTACCTGGCCCTCCAACCAATTTAGCCATCTCCAACATCGGCCCCCGCTCTGTCACTCTCCAGTTCAAACCTGGTTATGATGGCAAAACATCCATTTCCCGTTGGCAGGTTGAAGCTCAGGTATGATTTAGTTAGACATTTTAAGATTATTGTATTTATCTTTATTTTCATGCTTAGGTTGAACTGTCATTTTTGTTTCATTTGTTCAGCTGCTGATACCACTCCATTTCCCTATGCATTTTAGATTGGTATAATTGGAGAGAATGAAGAGTGGCTAATGGTTCAGCAGCTGGCTAATGAACCTGATGCTAGATCACTGGAGGTTCTGGACCTGAACCCTTATACTTACTACAGGTGAGTGCACACGCATCAAACCACTGCGCACCCTCCACACACAGAAACTGTCTCTCCTGTCTAATGTTAGATTAGGAATTATTTTAGCCTTTAACTCTGCTCATAAAAAGATCCTGTTCCCTTTTGCTACATTGACCGACTTTGTTTTTGGACATCATTAAAGTCCCATTTCATCAGACCTGTAACAGATCAGTTCTAATCCTCTGTATCGTGATCAACACCAGTTTATCCACACTGTTATCCACAGTTATCTGGCTTCCTTTGTTGCAGGTTCCGAATGCGTCAGGTAAACATCGTGGGCACAAGTCCTCCAAGTCAGCCGTCCAGAAAGATCCAGACCCTGCAGGCCCCTCCAGACATCGCCCCAGCAAATGTCACCCTGCGCACAGCTAGTGAGACCAGCCTGTGGCTTCGCTGGGTGGTAAGCCACCCTTCATTTCACATTGGTCCCAATTCAGTTAGTCTGAAGTTTATTGAGTTTCATCAGATATTATTAGGTCAGGACTCAATTTTGGATATGTAGATTTTAGCATGTTTTTGCATGCACCGTGTAAAGGCTATTTTTAAATTACTTTTTTTTCTTCTGGAAATGTTGGAAAGTATGGTTGGGATAAGACAGAATTGGGAAAATGCCCTTGGGTTGTTAAAATTATTAAGATAAGCTTTGTAAAAATCTGATTTTGGTGAAGGACATAAAAATTCATCCATCCATTTACATTTTACGGTCCCATAAAAATCGTGGGGAAAAAATCACATAATAAAAAGTTTGCAATAAAATGATTACTTTGACAGTTTAAAATAAATAAACCTGTTTTCAAAAGCCTTAGTTTAGAAACCTTTTTTATGTTGTTTTTTTTGCTTCTGCAAATTTGCTGCTCTTCTCTGGATTCTCTTATATGATGAATAAATAAAGGAGATGATATTTACGATGGTTCAGAAAGCCACATGCACTATGTCCTTGGTTATGGCTAATTTCTGTGTCAGCGAGGTTCTCTTTGCGTCACCGCGGTGTCAACTAAGCACCGAGACACAGAGACTCGTGGCATTCCTGCAGCTCCTTAAAAGGATTAAAAAAGGTAGATATACCAGCAAATAGGTGTCAGCTGGGTAATAGGCTCTACAAATTGATGACATAGCTCACTGATCGTGACCTCCTTTCACAAGCTGGGTGTTAAACTGTCGTAAAAATTTTGTGGCTCACTTCATGGCTGTGGCATAGAAGCATCTATGAATCAGGACTGCGCTAATTTAAAAACTACAGCTCCTTATGTTCAGTGCACTTAAGCACTTGCAAACATCAATTGTTTGCGAGTGCTGGTGATAGCTACTATTCTCAAATAATTGATCTATGTTAATCTTATTAGTACTGACAGACAAAGTTAAGTGAAAGTGATTGGAAGAATATTGTTGCATTTCAGTAATAATATATTTTAAAAAATCCGAAAAGCTATATTTATGCCCTGCTAAGCAACTACATTTTAATTGCTTTTCAAGACTTGTAGCCTAAATATGAACCTGTAGTTCCTGATTTAAAGTTCTGCAGTTTTCTTAAAACATCGCATTTTAAAATCTAAGCTAATCCCTGCAATTGAAACGAATTCTTCTTGTTCTGGCAACACTTTGTACCTAATGTAAATTATGTACATTATACCTACTGTCAATTATGATGAAATTTCTATTGATCTTGCTTGAACTGTGGATATAAAAACAGCAACAACAAAAAAATCATCTTAGCCTCTTCCAGAGTGGGAGTACAATGGCAATCCAGATCTGGTTGGGTATCGCATCCAGTACGCCAAAGCCGGAACTAAAGGGGGGGTCCTTTCTCACGTCATAATGGACCGCCTAGAGAGGGAGTTCACCATAGAGGACTTGGAAGAATGGACAGAGTATGAGGTCAGAGTTCAGGCCGTCAACGGTATTGGCTCTGGACCATGGAGTCAGCCAGTCCACTGCAGGACAAGGGAGTCTGGTGAGAAAATAAATATTCTATGGCAACATAAATCACATAAATGTCATTGAAGCCTTTTAAATGTCCTCCTTTATCTTCTGCTGCAGTCCCCTCCAGCGGCCCCACCAATGTCTCAGCATTCGCCACCACCTCCAGCAGCATATTGGTGCGGTGGGGAGAGGTCCAAGAGACTGACCGCAATGGACTCATCTTGGGCTATAAGGTAACAGCTCTGACTGTTTGTCTGAAATTGAAACAGATTTCAGAGTAAAATTCATATAAATAATGTGCTTCTAAGTGCTAATACTCCTAAAGTCATTATGTAAAATATTCTGCATCTTTCAGGTTGTTTATAAGGAGAAGGACTCAGACACAGCTCCAGATTTCTGGACAGTAGAGGGAAACACCAGTCATAGTGTCCAGCTAACTGGTCTGGGCAAGTATGTGCTCTATGAGATCCAGGTATTAGCCTTCACACGAATCGGAGACGGAAGGTGCAGCTCACCGTCCATTCTAGAGAGGACTTTGGATGATGGTAAATTAACTTTTCCAAGCAACTTTAACCTTTCTGCTGTAGCTGAAGCTCTTTATGTTTCATCTCTAAACAAATGTAATATCAATAATGTTCTTTTTTCAAATGTATACATTTGCTTTTCTTAAATCACTGGATTTCTGTTATGTATGATATTCTTGGCTAATGATTTTTCATTTGCTGCGACAGTACCAGGCCCTCCAGTTGGCATCTTGTTCCCAGAAGTCAGAACCACCTCTGTTAGGCTTATCTGGCAACCTCCTGCACAGCCTAATGGAATTATACTGGGTGAGTTTACAATAAGCGGAACTTCTACTATAGACTTTGATAGCATTGGGAGAGAAAGTCAAGGCTGGTCAAGGCAGTGGAATTTTATTTTTATAACAGCTTTCAATATGTAGGAGTTATAAAGGGCAGTGAATGATATATTAAAGACATTAAGCAAAGGTATAAAAGACATAGAAGGCAATAAAAAAACACAAATTAATGGGATGTAAAATGAGTGAAATATACGAGAAGATGAAAATCAGTTAAAATAAAAAAGACAAATTAAACAGAAAAATAAAAACTTACAGCTCAGCTTCAGTTCTGGAGTGTCCCAAATTAAATTTCATAAAAATGAGGGGGGGAAAAGAGCCTTAAGTCTCAAGCCATGATTAAAAAAAAATTTTTTGACCAAGAGTGGAATTTCCCTTCAAATTTCCACATCTCCTCTGGTTTGATTTTGCACTGGAGCAAATTTGTTCTTCTTGCTTATCCCTTTTTATGCACGACTTTATTTTGATATGAGTTTGTCTTCTTAGCTTATCAGATCACATTCAGAAGAAACTCTTCAAATAGCAATGCTGCCACCGTAGATGTGCTGAGCCCCAGTGCACGACAGTACACAGCAGCAGGACTGAAACCAGAGATGGTTTATGTATTCCGGCTCACTGCTCAAACACGCAAGGGTTGGGGGGAGGCTGCTGAGGCTCTGGTGGTCACAACAGAGAAGAGAGGTTAGTGTAAAATGCTGCAGCTAAAATGTATTATTTAAATGATCCACCTCTAAATATTAAGGCTGAGAGGGACCGTGTGTGTCTGTCTGTGCCCTTTAGCTCGACCCCAGCCCACGAGCCGTCCCACAGTGCCTCAAGAGGAAGTCCAGGCTCGCAGAGTGCTGTTGTCATGGGAACCAGGCAGCGATGGCTTGTCCCCAGTTCGTTACTATACAGTCCAGTACAGAGAGCTTCCAGACAGCAACTGGACTGTTCACTCTGCATCAGTCAGTCATGAAACAAACTCCTATATAGTGGACAGGTAAACATAAAAGTCTGCTTTAATAACTGCATTACCCTTATTATTGTTAGTACCCCTGTGTGACATATACATGCCTTCTTCTCTCCCTCAAGGTTAAAGCCATTTACTTCTTACCAGTTCCGTGTTAAAGCCACCAATGACATTGGAGACAGTGAATACTGTGAGGAGAGTGAAGCCATCACTACGCTACAGGATGGTAAGAATTTGTGACTAACCCAGCACGCACCACAGAGACATTATCTATTGATTTTTCCATTGAGTTTCTAACTGCGAAAGCATGCCTTTACATTTAAGCTTTGACTTTGAATTATCGCAGTGAATACTTTACGTCAACAGTATGTGTATTTACTGTCGAGCTGTTCTCCACCACACTGTTTGAACGCCGTATCGCTTTCCACAGCTATGCTGAACTGGTAACACAATGTTGTTGGTTTTTTATCTTTTCTAGCTCCAGACAAAGCACCAACAATATTGTCTGTTACACCCCACACCACCACCTCTGTACTGGTCAAATGGCAGGTAGGTTGGTAGCTTGAAAATGCTTTTCCTTTCTTTTATTTTGCAAAGGATAATAGAATAGAAACTAATATTAATTGGCCATCATTAATGTTGGACATTAAGCAGACTTCCTCTCCTCCTAGCCTCCTCCTGAGGACCATATAAATGGAGTCTTGTTGGGGTTCAGAGTCAGGTACAGGGAGCTACACTATGACAGAGTACGCAGCTTCACTGTCCGCACAGTCAACAGTCCCTCAACCAACTGGGCTGATCTTACTGGTGAGTTAGCTACTTTTTGAAAGCTTCTGCCTGTTATTTAAATACCTTCACTTAATTATGCTGCTTTAGCATCACCGAATGCTGCAGGTGATCCAAAAAATATAAACAGAAATGCGCTCTTTGCCATTTTTCTAAACCCGCTTTTATTCCTCCCTATTTTCCTATTTAAACTCCAGCTCCCTACAGCGTCAGGAACTTGAGTGAATCCTCGCTCACCCAGTATGAACTCGATAGTAAGTCGCGTATCTCTCTTTATGCCCCTCTCTTCCATTACCCTCCATCTGTTTGCATGTCATCTGTGAAAGTTTATTTGCACAAAATATGCCATTTGTATACTAATTTACAGCAAGTGTGCCTTCCATCCTCCCACTCATCTGTAGCCACTAAGGGACCACCGCGGTTTCTTACTGTGTGCAAATGACTTTAATCTCTCCAAGCTTCCCTGTCATTATTTCAGCATGCGTTCTGTCTTTTTAATCACTGAAAAATCTTCCACGTCCCCACAACAACCTCATCTTTTTATCAGTATGCTTCTTAATTCTCACACTCCATTGTTCTGCCACGGGCATCACTGTGACTGTCTCTCACCGGAGTAACTTCTTATTACTCTTTCATCCTAACTGTTCTATTAAAATACTGCTATGGGTTCTCTGCTTGCAGATTTGAGTAAACACAAACGCTATGAGATTCGTCTCAGTGTGTATAATGCAGTGGGGGAGGGTCCTAGCAGTGCACCACAGGAAGTGTTTGTTGGAGAGGCGGGTATGTTTCTTTTCTCTCTGTGCAGCAAGTTTGCAAGACTACTTACCCTTTATCTTTATTCAATTTTTAGCAGTTATATCACATAATAGCTCAATTACTTAAATCCTGCCCTTATCTAGTCCCAACAGCCCCTCCGCAAAATGTGGTGGTCCAGTCCTCAACAGCAACACAGCTGGATGTTACGTGGGACCCACCTCCTCTGGATGCCCAGAATGGAGACATACAGGGCTACAAGGTATCAATAATGTGTATTTATGTCCATGTTTATATTTTTTCATTGAAAACCTTATGAATCCCAAACTCTTTCATTTTCTTTCCAGATCTATTTTTGGGAGTTTCAGCTCCAAAATGAGACAGAGCGCCTGCGTACCCTGTTCCTGCCAGAGCTTGGGGTGAAGCTTAAAAATCTGACAGGATACACCACCTACATGATCAGTGTGGCAGCCTTCAACGCTGCAGGGGATGGGCCCCGCTCCCTGCCCACCAGAGGGCGCACTCAGCAAGCAGGTGAGTCACGCAAAATCCAGACGTGGACAGAAAGATTACAGTGATCCTTCAAAAGACCAGAGGGATTTATCTTGCAGCATCGTGCTTTTTGCAGTCTTTGGATCTATATATCTTATTCCTCTTTATCTTTCGTTAATCCCCCCTCCCCCTGTCATCTCCACAACGAGACGGCTCATTATTTAACCACATCGCTCGGTGGATACATGGTTTTCAAAGCTTTTGAAGAGTAGAGCGATACAAAAGGTGTTTTCATATTGACTCATTGTGTTTCTATAGCTTTAAGACAAATAACATAAAAGCTTTCCCTCCTATTCAGCAGGAAACATTCTCACTGAACAGTTTAGTTTTGTCCTGTGAGATGTAGTATTAGAGATCTTTTTGGCACATCCTACTGGACAAGCCATGGGGGAAGCAGCCTAATGACAGCAGGGGAGAAAAGAATACAAAGTGCGGGGGACACATGTAGATTAGTATTTTTTGGCTACAACTGCACAAAGATGTCTGTGTTTACGAGCTAGTGAAAGTCCCTCCTCTGCGATTTCTGCAGAGAATGGTTTACAGTGTATATTTCTCACGTCTCTCCCACCCCCTTGAAGGCTGTGACATTGGCAAGGGGTACAAAGTGCTGAGAACTTAAAAACACAGGCAGGAATTTTGGCTCCTCACACAACAGGGTACTGGGAAGTGAGCCAACACAAGCTTTTGTGATTTTTATGCAGAATTGTGTCTAAATCCTGACACTTAGCTGGATCTGGGTTGGTTCAGCACTCAAATTTCTCAAAGCTGTTGTTCAAGGTCACAGAATGAATTTTAGTGTCACTTCAGTGTCTTCTTTTGGGTTTGGGGGAATTAGTTGCCTATACTGCTGTGCAGGACTTTGTTTGGTTCTCTTTCACGGTACCCAAATTTTTGAATTACATGCAACATTTAATTTCTGCTGATTATTCTTTTTATTTATTTATTTTCTGAACTGTCCTAGTATTCAATTTCTGTGTTAATTTGCATAGCTTGTCTTTTATGAATTTGGCAAATGTTCTTCTTGGCTGTAGACACTAAGCACTGCCCATGGATTTCACTGATTTGCTGATCCAAAAACCAAAACTTTTTGTTGCCAGTGTAGCTTTGAAGGAAAAAGCACAAGTAACTAATAAAAAATGTTTTTAAAGAAAACTATTCATATTTACTTCACCGACAGCTCTTGGTCAGTACTTTGCAGTGTTGTGACCAAGTCTTCATTGTATACATGGTTTCATCTCACGACTGTTATATTAACATCTCAACTTTTCCCACTTTCTTTGACAAAAGCGCCAAGTGCTCCGAGCTACGTGCACTTCAGTGAGTTGACCACCACTTCGGTCAACGTGTCCTGGGGAGAGCCGAAGCAGGCCAACGGCATCATTGAGGGCTACCGCCTGGTTTATGAGCCCTGCACTCCAGTTGATGGTGAGAAACTCCTGGAACCTAACAACTCTGCCATTGCTTGACATTCCTCAGCTTGCTTTTCTCACGCAGTGATTTACGACCTCAAGCCTCTTAACCATACTCTTTTTTTGACCTGCGCTGCTTAAGCTTATGCTCTAATTTGTTACAGATGAGTGTAGGCCCTGCAGTAACATATATGGCATGGCTGATAAAATATGTTGGAGTGTTGTACAGTTTTTACCCTCAGTGAGAGCAACATAGTTAACAGCCAGCTAAATGCAGTTGCCTGAACCAGATTGTCGAGTAATTGGGAGCAGAGGTGGAACGCTGAGCTGCTGTGGTCCTGTGGCTATCTGCTAATCGACCAAGAGTTAAGCTAGATAAAGCAATAAATATATTTTCCTGGTCTCTGACAGTGAGTTTATCTGGTCTTGTGTGTGACTGTATGTCTGCGCTTATGCACAAAGCTTGGCTCTTTGTCGCTTGTAGAAAGCAGTATCTAGAGTCTTAGTGTTTCCTGTACAGACTCCTCTCCTCGCACTCCAGGTGTCAGTAAGATAGTGACAGTAGATGTGAAGGGCAGTGCTCCCCAGTGGATGAAGATCAAAGACCTGGCCGATGGTGTCACATACAACTTTCGCATCCGGGCCAAAACTCTCACTTACGGCCCCGAGGTTGAGGCCAACATCACCACTGGACCCGGAGAAGGTGGGATGCTATAGCTTTTCTTTATTACAGTGTCAGTAATCAAATCCTTTGAGGACTCCCTTGTCATTTTTTATCCACCGTTCTTGTTTTCTCAGGAGCTCCAGGCCCTCCAGGAGAACCCTTTATTTCTCGATATGGCACAGCTCTCACACTGCATTGGACAAGTGGCGATCAAGGCCGTGCACCCATCACGCGATACGTCATAGAGGCCAGACCATCTGGTGGGCCAATTACAAACATACATGTTGTTTGAGTTTTAATCTGTCCACCGTACACTTTAATTTTATTCACAGATTTTCTTATTTTGCCTTTAGATGAAGGATTGTGGGACATTCTCATCAAAGACATTCCCAGAGAAGTGACATCCTACACGCTTAATATGGACATGCTACGAGAAGGGGTCACCTACGACTTTCGAGTAATTGCCGTCAACGACTATGGCTACGGGTCCCCCAGTGCCCCGTCCCCTTCCATATCAGGTCGGTTGTAATATAAAATGAAGACTTAGGCAGTGTTGTGCTAAATATCAGATATTAATATCTATTATTTTGGTTTCAGCCCAGAAAGTGTCTCCCTTCTATGAGGAGTGGTGGTTCTTGGTAGTCATTGCTCTTGTGGGACTCATCTTTATCCTCCTCCTTATTTTCATTCTCATCATCCGAGGCCAGAGTAAAAAGTATACCAAAAAAGCAGACTCAGGTATGAAACACACCTTAAACTCTGCTAATATCTCAGGCTCTCTCTCTGTTTGCAACCCAGGCAATCAAGTGGAATTTGTCTTCCTCTTAGACAGGTCTGCTGAGTGCTGCATTTTAATGACTGCAGCATCCAAAGTCTATCTTGTTAAACGGGAGCAAAAAGGCTCACACAGTTAGACAAATGGCCTTGATTTCCCTCCGTTGTTTGGCTGACAGGGGAAAGATGAGGGTTAATGTTATCAGTGAACAGCAGAAATTGGCAGATGAATAAATATTATTGTTCGTATTTTACTGCAGCAAGGATCAATACTGGAATAAATGGCTTGGCAGTGATTTAATGCTCAGGTCATTAGATAGACTGAGAGTAATTATTTAACAACAGCAAAGGTTGCTCCTGTATCACTGTATCAACAAGTCAATTATTTTCTTTAAACGCAAGGGTACGGTACAGGAAGTTAATCATTGTAAGTAGCCGTATTGTTGGTATTATTATTAATACATTATGACTGACACGCAAGAGTCGCATTAGACAGATGGGAGCAATGTTTGGGGGAGAAGTGAAAGTCAGGGCAAGCCTTCCTAATGCCTCCTACTACTGACTTTTTAGCTTAGCCAGTGTTCAGCATGGTGCCAAGGTTATCAGGGTTGGCCAGCTCAGACAAGGACTGTATGTGTGTGAGGACACAAAGATGACCTCTTAGTCCCTCCCAAACATTTCCCAGCTTTCCTAGCTGTGAACCTGTACTGCCAACTGGAGGCTGTTTTATCTGGAATCGGTATTAAACATTGGGCCTGACTAAGTGGTATTTACCTCAGCTTGTCCTGTACTTAAACAGCATTTTGACCTTTAGCAAGGTTTTGCAAATATAAATTAAGGAGAAACCATTAACAGAATGACTGTGCAAGTCTTTTTTTGTGTGTCAAAAATTGTGTTTTCCGAATACAGTGATAAAATAATCCAAGGTATTGAAATGTATTTTAGATTTGATTCATTTATTCCATTCCACAACCCACACAGTGTCATCCTCATACCCCCGTCCAGGCAACCACTCCAACTGCACGTCGCTGCCTCTGACGCACGGAGAGATGGTGCGGCTCGATGAGGGACGCTTCCCAGCCCTGGAGCTGAACAACCGACGCCTCTCTGTGAAGAACTCTTTTTGCCGTAAAAACGGCATCTATACCCGGTCAGTCAGCATCACCGTAAATACCTCCTGTGTGCATTATGACCGACGGTATTCAGCTGGCCACTGCTTTTAAAGCTTGCAAGCAGATATTCCATTTCTCAGATATATTGCTCTGTCAGTTTTGTCACGTTTCCTTTTCAAGTGTTTTTGTATTACTTACAATATATACAAGAATTAGTATTTGTTGTTGTGTGTTCCCCTCTTCCCTTAACAACAGTTCAACAGTTGCGAGTGAAAACAACTGAACCTTGAGGGCACCAGCTGGTGATTTGAGCCTCCTTCATCTCCTCTCATTGATATTCAGTGGTGCAAAAATACATATTGGGGGACAGCACAATACTGGCTAATTAACATTCAAAACCTCTTTGTCTGTTCATCAAAGCTTTAGGCAAGGACTGTCATGGATCGCGGGCTGCAGACCCAAATGCAGAGTTCTGAAACAGACTTTGTAAACAAAAAATGTAATTGTTATTCCAGGTAATCCAAAAGACAGCAGGAAATAACATAAAGAGGACTTATGAGACAGAAGCGACTATTTATTTTTGGGCATGAGTGCAGAGGTTCTCTTACACGCAGTGCTACGCAGGCTATCACGACGCAGAATAATGTCAGCAGGACTTTGGTAGGCTGTGTCTTTGGTAATGATTATGCAAACATGAGATAAATCGAATTTCCCAAACGCTGCAGCATGATAAGCACGTGTGTAGACATAGGTCAGGGCTGGAGGAATGGTCAGTTGGTTGTGTTTGGGGGATGGTGCTTCAGCGTCTGCTTCTTGTCACAGCACTAAAATAGATGTTGTTTTTTTGCACATTAGTGTGCACATTGTGGTGGAATGTGTTAGGGGTGCACTAAAGGGCAGAGGAATCTGTTATTTTCTCCTTGACCAAGGAGGCCAAGGGGATTAAAGAGCCTTGAGTAGCTCCCTCTCTTTGAAGAGCTCCAAACTGGTACCGTACTGTTTGTTAATGATCTGTAGACTAAGGGAGGAAGAGCAGAAGAGCTCCCTGTGGGATATTTGAAAGGGTGAAGGAAAGAAGGATGAATTAGACAGATAAGGCGAGGGGGATAAATACAGTGCTCCTAAATAATTCAAAGCTCAGAATCTATTGCCCCACCTCCCCTACACTCACATGGCTCCATCCTTTTTATGTCTGGTTCAACCTTGTCTTAATGTAGTTTTTTTTTTTCCACAGTCCACCCCCTCACGTCATCCCCTTTAACCCAGAGGAGATATCCCTTTGTTGTGTCAACCTTTTCATGGCCGTTGTCATGTTGTGTCTTCTAAGCCTGTTCTTGGCATTCCCGGTGATTTAGCGCCTGTGTGTACATATTAACTTTTTTTTTTTTTTGGAGAGGTTGTCAAGGTTGTCTTCTTTATGCCTTAATATTCCACTTGACATCACGGCATTTTATGCTTGTCTATTCTGCCCCCACATACATTTTCCATTTCAGATCATTTAAACATTTACTTTCATGCAGTGTCTAGTTTATGCAATTCGTTAGTCTCTTTTTCTGAAACCAACTGAGCAAACCCTTCTTTTAATGTATTAGCCTGAGATGCATACTGAGCCCACTGATGTAGCGCAGTGATGCGAGGGTAGTGGTCCAGTTTTGGCTTTCAGACCATCCAATTCAATCTCAGCAGACCTTGAACGCAGCAGTAGTCATTACAGCAGAAGGAGAAAAATAATTGTCTGCACAGATGTTTCTCTCTGCTTCACTTCATGGACTTAATGACTGGAGCCGAAAGAAGTTAAGGAGTTCTTTTTTTACTTGACTTGCATTCATACTGTATGAGAACTTCTTAATGCTCACAAAGCTCAAGTCCACGCTTAGTTACCCAGCTTTTCTGCAGGAAGTCTAAAACTCTGATTGAGTCGCTCTGTGTATTAATTCAGCTCTAATCGCCACAGAGTGCTTTCATGATCTTCATGATCTTTTTTCTTTTTTGCATAAATTCTGTTCATGAGGTTGGCACAAGTCCACTGCCAAACTTCCACAAACACTTTGAAAGATTAGAAAAGAATAGCAAAAGTATAAGATCAATTCTAATCTCTGTCCTGCCTAATGTAGTGGCTTCCAGGAATGCACAAATAACCCATGCTGTGCTTGTCTGAATCATTTTTTTTTCATAATCAATAAGTCTGTGCTGGATCTATTCATGTTGTTCCCACTGAACACCCTGTGGCTTCTGAAGCTTCATTTTTAGAACTGTTTTGGTGGCTTTCTTTAGTTGTCTCTGTGGTGTCAGTCACAGGATTGACACAGCTTTTTACTCCCGAACGAGAAAAAAAAGTGAGAGCTTAAGAAAATCAGTTTGGAGAATGCAATTATGATCAAAAGAAACTTCTTTTTTCTTATATAACATTAGCTCTTTATCATCTTCTTGCTTTTATAACTCTCCTTCTTAACTCTCTACTTTTCTTAATGTATTTTATTTCTTTTTTTTAAATTCAGCTCTCCTCCAAGACCAAGTCCTGGAAGTCTGCACTACTCAGATGAGGATGTCAGCACTAAGTATAATGACCTGATCCCAGCAGAAAGCAGCAGTCTGACTGAAAAACCCTCGGAGATATCTGACTCGCAGGTAAGCGCTGACCCAGGCTTACAGACTATGCCCGACCCTGCGTCTGGAATAAGCAATGAACTTAAATTAAAAAGTCAAATTCAACTGTTTAAATTTCTCACGGAGAAAATCCTCAGGGCAAAGCTGTAACCTTTTTAAAGTAAAAAAAAAAAAAAACTTCTCTGGTTCAACTTTCTGTTCTTTTGTTACATTTGGCAACTATCCTCTTGATAAACTCAATTCAGCTTGTCACAGTCACCGCTTTGCTAGATGCAGAAGCAAGACAGCTGTCTAATTATGAAGCAGCATTTGTGACGATAAATTAATGACATTCTGCAGCAATATCTGCCTCAAGTGGATCACCTCAAAATTAAATACCCTCTGTTAGCGTCGTGCAGTGATGGCTGACGTTTCTGGATCTTTTAATACTGATTTCTTTCATGGCAGGGGAATACACAGCCGGTTCCCGTGCCTCGCATGTGCTGAAATATCTTCACAACTAATTAATTTTTGTCAAATAGAAATTGTTAATCTTGGCTTCCATGTCTCAGCTCGCAATATGATGAGTGTGTGCATAGAATAGTTTGGCCCAGTGAGGAGATGGGAGGCTTGAAGTGATGAGGGATGGTACCTACAACTGGCAGAGAAGCCGATTGTAGCAGATTCTGAACATTTGTCTTCCCACACTCGCGCTGTGTCTCCCTGGCCAATTTGTCTGGTACCTGCACAGGCAAAACATTGTTCATCCCAGTTTGAGAAAAAACAGATCTCCCAGGAGACGCAGGCTGGTGTTATTCTTTTCCTCTGCGTAGCCTCCCACTGTTTACCTGACACTTGTGCAAATAAATGGTGCTTCAACATCTGTTGAGCTACAGTGTCTCAATAGAGCAGTAGATGAGCAAGTGCTCATCAGGCACACAAATGTGCCAAATGTGTAATGCTTTCTGTGGGAGGCTTTTACTATTTTTTTTTTAAAACAAATACATGTAGCAGAATAACAAGAGGATTCACTCAGACAAGCTTTTGCCTGATGGTTTTGTGTTACAAGAAAAGGAGATTAATTCTGTAAACATTATCTTTCTCTAATTCTAGGACACACTTGTTTACATGTATCATGTTTGTACGCCATACAGCTATCGGTGAGCTTCTACATCTCAAAGATTCTCAATAGAAGTGATTATCTGGCCCATAGAAATGCACATGGATTCATAGATTTCCCATTGTCAATAGATATGTCCTGCTGTGCCGTGACTCAGTAGCTACTGTGTTGTTTGTCAACCAGCTGTACAATACTGGAAATAGAATTAGCCTTGATTTGAGACCATGAAAATGTAGCTGTCATTATACTCTGTAGTAAGCGTCGTAGCACGTGTTCTGCTTACTGTCCTCATTTTTTGCCAAAGTGACTTTGAACTGTTGACTGACAGGGCAGCGACAGCGAATACGAAATGGATCAGAGTCGGCAGAAGACCCACTCCTTTGTTAATCACTACATCAGCGACCCCACCTACTACAACTCCTGGCGGCGACAACAGAAGGGCGTCACTCGTCCACCGGCATACGGCTACTCCCAGCCCGAGCCCCTGGTGGAGCAAGAGTCACGACAACACCCACCACCCGTACCCCCCCTGCCCCCTCTTCCCCCTCTCCTCCCCCAGAGCGCCCAGTCACCACAGCCCCAGTGCCAAGGCCAGGGCACCCTCTTCAGGCCTAAGGGAAGCCGGACTCCCACCCCCTCCCTGCTGTCCTCCGACCCCCCCAGCCAGCACAGCACCCTGTACCGGCCCCCCAGCAGCCTCGGCTGTGCCGCTCAGGCACCTACCGCGGGCTTCTCCTCTTTTGTTTGACACACAGCTCTCCTTCCAATAACAACAGGACCCTGAGGACGAAACTTTGATTTTTGTTGTTGTTGGTTTATTTGTATTTTGCTCCTTTTCTTCTTCTTTTTTTTGATCTTTAGTTCTGTCTTACCGACAGAGTTGTTGCTCAATATTAAGCATTGCAGGCATCTTAAATAGTGCTTTCTCCTCTGTGAAGAGTGTATGTATGATTGTGCTGAGTGTGTATGGTTGGTCAATCTGTGTAATATGTATTTTATGAAAAGACAATCATTTGAAAGTTTTTGTGTTGCTTTAGCAAATTAATTTGAACGATCATCGATGTAAACAAGAGAGAACAGGACCTGAAGTTCTGAAAAAGAAATCCTTGTTTTCAAATTCCTGTATTATTGTTTAACATGAGAGCTTTATTGAAAACAACCACCTTAGAACCATATAGAGTATGGACCACTTGCATTGCTGAGACTGGACAATGGAAAAACTGACTCTTATGGAACAAGCGATGCCTAACAAAGGACAAAATGTTGTGAGAAAATGACTCTGAGTTGAAGAGAGGCACTTGCGGTCACTGTAGCCCTCAGCTGCCTTTAAGTTTCTCACTCTGCCTAATCATTGTTGGAAATGCATTGTGTATTTACTATATGTACTTGTCTCATCTTGTTTACCAGATATTTATATCAAGCAGCTTCAAGCTCAATATTTTCAGAGCATCACTAGTGAAAATGTTATGAATCACATTAAAGCATTGTGGCACCTTTATAGTAGTCTGAGGATGTTGATTGTGTGCTCATGTCAGTAGATATACAAGCAAAGGCAAGCTTTATAATGTGTATTTGTTTGCTTTAATGTTATTCACAGAAAATTACTAAGACCCAAAAGCACAAATCCCCTTGGTTCATTAGATACATACACTTATCGGCCACTTTAGTAGGTACACTTGTTCAACTTCTCATTGAACTCGATCATCTAATCAGCCAGTCACATGGCAGCAACTCAGTGTATTTAGGCATGTAGACATGATCATGATTAAAGTTCAAAGAAACGCTCAGAATGAGGAAGAGAGGTGACATGTTTGTTGGTGTCAGGTGGGTTGAGTATTTCAAAAACTGCTGATCTACCTCATCAAAATTTAAAATAGAAGGTTCCAATGGTAGGGTCGGGATTTGGTGTAAACAACAATAAATATGGATCTATCCTGCCTCCTGCCTTTGTCTTAGGCGGGTGCAAAATGGTCTGTATTTATATAGCGCTTTACTAGTCCCTAAGGACCCCAAAGCGCTTTACACATCCAGTCATCCACACGCTGGTGATGGCAGCTACATTTTAGCCACAGCCACCCTGGGGCGCACTGAGAGAGGCGAGGCTGCCGGATACTGGCGCCACCGGGCCCTCTGACCACCACCAGTAGGCAACGGGTGAAGCGTCTTGCCCAAGGACACAACGACCAAGACGGTCCAAGTCGGGGCTCGAACCGGCAACCTTCCGATTACAAGGCAAACTCCCAACTCTTGAGCCATGATCGCCCCATGGCATGAGGAGTACTTACTTGGCATATTTTGGTCCATTTTTTACCAATTGATCATTGTTTAAGGGCACAGCCTACCTGAGTATTGCTGCTGACCACACCCATCTCTTTATTTGGCTGCTTCCAGCAGGATAACACACCATATCAGAAAGCTCATCTCAAACTGGTTTCTTGAACGCTACACTGCACTCAAATGACCTCCATAGTCACCAGATCTCAATCCAATACAGCAAATTTGGGATAGGTTAGAGTAGGAGATTCATATAATTGATGTACAGCTTAAAAATCTTCACCATCTGTTAGATGCTGTCAGGTTTGTATGGGCATCCAATGCATGTATTATTAACAAGCATATGAATCACTATATATTAATAGCTGTAAATGAAAGAAAATAATAACTCATTTTGGTTAGTTTAAAAGAGAATGGAGAGTATCCATATCCACTAAGGGTTTCACAATGCAATAGATTTTACTTATAGCACAAAACCTTTACTTTTCAAAACTACCTCAAATTTTGGGGTGTTTCTTGATGTACTGGGAAGAAAACAGGAAATCAGTCACTTACAAAGATACAAAAGAGTAAATGATAATGTGCGGCAGGAGAAAAAAGTATGATGATGTGTGAAATCCGTCAGAATGGATTGTCACTTTTTTTGTTCATGTTACAAGGTGTGATTGCATTTATATAATTTCTGAATACATGATTCGTGTTACAGCTCATGGTACCGTAGGCATATATTATAGTGAGAAATTTTCTAGGACATTTTTGCAAAGCTGTCTCTTTAGAAAAGGTGAATGGATATTGCTGTGCTGGAGTGTGACCTATAGTGTGCACACTAAAGCATTCAGTCTTCAAGGTCTAAAAATGTAATCTGTCCAATTTCCAGTGTGAACATCTCTGTGTACATCATTAAAAGAGAGAAAAAAGCAGAATAGCCATGTTAATGCTAACTCTTTAGAATAAAACATTCTATTTTGTAATGACCTTTTCCTCATAAATCATAATGAAATGGTGGAACACTAATGAAAATAATTACAGGATTTATGATTCTGACATAAAGAGAATTGGCAACGAACTCATTATAAAGGAAATCTAAACCATTTTAAAACCTGTAGAAATTAATTTTGCACAGACAGTCTTAAGTAGAGCATTTTGTATGATCTGGAATGCAAAGTCATTTTTAAGTGACACCTAATCCCACAGTGTACAAATGACCTGAATCTTAAAAGAAACCATAATTGGGATGCAAAACAGCATGAGATACTGGGAAGAATTTGAAGAAGAACCTGATCCAGTGCAAGCATGCTGAAAATCTTAGGGATGGTTGGACAGGTAATCCCTTTATTTCAGGCCAGAAAACACTGATCTTAACCAAAGAACAGAAGGATCAGGCTCAAAGGTTTAGGGGTAAGGTGAAATCAGAAAACATCTTTCCACCATGGATATATTATATATAAATATGTAATTCTTCCGACTTGACTGAGCTCTTCACTCTAAGGAGATCACAGACAAATCTTCTGCTCACACACATTCAAGCCAAAGAGAGTGAGACAGAGACAGAAAGCGAGGCGCTCATGCAGATGGGGACAGAGAGCAGGAAAGAGATAGATCTGCAAATCTGGCACAGTTTTACATTTCAGTGAAACGTCTCCTCATGGGACTGACTTAAACAAAATTTGTCCTATTTCTGACTGTGTTTGTTGGAGTTCATAAGACCGCATTGGCAGCACAGCTAACTTGTCTGGTTGACTGGCGGGGGCCAAGTTATGGTGTGTGATAAAGAGAAAAATGAGAAGTTACAGCTTTCAAACTGTTTTAATGTGGGGGAGAGTTATTGTTAAACCAGAAGTCTTCTAGTTTATCTTATTTCACTCATAGATACAGTACACATAGTGCATTTCCACTACCTACACTTCGCTCAAGCCTCTTCTGCCAGATCAGTTAAAAACCTGAGGAGATGCTCATTTCATGAACACTGTCAGCTCCCCCAACTGTTTTCTTTTCACAACATTTCTCTGCAGTATGCAGAAATTTTTATGCACTAGTTCAATCAAGCAGAACTGCGTAAACATTTGCCATTATACTTGCCCTTATATGTAGTGAACAGCTAAATTGATCTCAAACTGGGCAAAGTTACATATTTTGGGGACAGGTGACATGGCTAAATGGTCATCTTGCATCCAGTAGCTTCACAGCCACCCTACTCCAGTCGGCTAACACTATAAAGTTTAAATTGAACGTTTGAGAATGAGAGCAAAAAGCCAGATGATTTTAATTAACGTCAAACGACAGAAATGAGAACAACCGAGAATACCTAAAGAATGGGGTGGAGTGCAGCCCAGACAATATTGGATAAAAAATCATTTTCTGATGTTCCATTAGACAAGGATCAAAGATAGGTTAACTGGTGATTCTAAACGCACCGCAGGTGTGGATGTGAGAGTGTTATTATCTGTCTCTCTGCGTTGGCCTTGTGCTGGCAATCTGTCCAATGTGACCCTTTAGTCTTGCCCAGTATGAGCTGCGATCCTAAGTGGGATAAGAGGTTCAGAAAATGGATAGAAAAAAGGAAATCACCTCCACTATTAAAGAAAATATGATTTTTTTCTCCTTTATATCCACCTGGCAGTTGCTTAAAAAACTCACTTCATACAGGAAGAGTAGTACAGCATGAAATGTTAATAAAACAGAATGTGATGATTTCTAAATCAGAAAAACCCATAATTTACAACAGAAAACAGAACTCATATAAAATGTTTTAACTGAGACATATTACTGTTTTATCAATGATATTAGCTTTAAGTAATTAGGTTAACTGGCAACAGTTTCACGGAAGTAAAGATGGGCTGAGGTTCAGCAGTTTACCCAATTCAAAACACTTTGAGAAATCACTGTCTTTGAACACAATTCAACGTGTCATCCACAAATGCAGGTTAGAGCTCTGTCACACAAAGAAGAAGCCATATGTGAGCATGATCCAGAAACACCATCTTCTCTGAGCCAAAGCTCGTGTAAATGGACTGAGGCAACGTGAAAAACTGTTCTGTGGTCAGGTAAATTGAAATTTGAAATTATTTTTTGAAAAACATGGACACTGTAACCTCTGGACAAAAGACAAGAATGGACATATGGCTTGTTAGTGGCACTCAATTCAAACCACGGGCTGCTGTTACAAGAAGATAGAGTGTCTGTCCATGTTCTCAGCCATCCTGGTCACAGTAATGTAAGGAGCTTGGAAAGAAAAACAACTAGACTTCTTTAAGTTACTTGAAGATGTTTCACCTCTTATCTGAGAAGCTTCTTCAGTTTGGGTCCCAGGTATGTGGCTCATGTGATGAGGCACATGATCAATAGTGGGTCAGCAACACTCTTTAGGAACAGCTCCCACAAGGCTTAAATACCAAGGGAGTTTAAGTTTACTCTCATCATAAAAAGCCATATTCTCTCATCAGCTGGTGGGACAGATCGTCGGAAAAAAGCAAAGGCAGAAATAACTTTCAAATATTTGTAAAGGACGCCAGGACATGCAGTTAAATATGGAACATTGTGGTTTCAGAGAACAGCGTGGAGAGAGAGACTTGCGTCACTACATACCTTGTGAAGTACGAAAGCGAATAGTCATGTCATTGGGTAGAATGACTTGTGTCCTTTAGTAATTATCAGCCATTTATGCATACCTTTCTCCTCAGGTAAAACCTGGGGTGCATATTTCTGCTTATTTGCATTACAGAAGGTACTAATGAGTGGACACTGACCGATGTCAGCTCATCAACCACAAGTTCAATACACAAGATCAATGCACAAGATCAAAGGGTTTGTTAACTCAATACAGTCTTTGCTGTTGTCAGAGAAAAATGTGTGGACGTGTAATAATTCTGACTAACATCCTTATTGGAACTGTAAAAGAAATGAAGGGCAAAGCTCACCTTTAAGCAGTTTGGCAATGTCACGCCTTCAAATCCCTCTGAAAACACCAGTCCCGTATAAATTTATCTTTGCCAATTTTTACTGATTTATTTAATACTTAAATCTTAAAACATGCAATGCTAGGCACTAAAACGATGACATCATTTCCCCTTTGACAAATGAACAAAGATATTCTCTACTCTTGCTCTCGGAAAATATCTAATAAGGCAAACGTAAATGAGTATTGTATAAGACTAGAAAGGATATGAAGAATCATTTTAAAGAATGCACAACACTGCTTATTGATAAATGCTTATTACACCTTGGTATATAATAGCATCAATAAAAGGCTTAATATGTTCCTGGGTCTTTCAAGTACATTTTCTTGGTACATTAATTATTAAGTATTTAAACTGGCTAACCTATTTATATATTTATTATTAAAGATTTAATAAATTATCTTCGAGGTTTCCTTTGTGTCAGTGCGCCAAGGCAGTCTGAGTGGCCCCATGCTGGCACCCTGTGTCTTTAAGGACCCATGTAAAGAGGGCGTGTTCAAGCGCACTACCGCAGCAGGCGTTGTAGTGAGTTCATGCGCTTCAGAGTAGCAGCAGCGTTTGTAAGGATGTTGTGACAGCAGCTGTAATATTTCTCTAAAAAAACCGCCACACTCACGGGTCCATGATCCGCGTTGTTTGGAGCAGAAAGAACTAATCTGAGCGCCTCACGGCTTGTTTCGTTTGATGAATGCACCCCCATTGTTGGTCTGCTGGGGGCCTAAAAGTGGAGCAGCACCCGGCTTTTATGAATGGGGATGCTCGGTAAGCGTGTGTACTTTAATATTTGTACTTGCACTTAACATAAAACTGATCTTCTGGGTTGTGTGTGCACTTCAAGGACGCGTTTTATACCGACATTTTATCGGCCCGTTCACCTGCGCGCACGGGGCTGCTCATGCTTCTAGTCCGCTGGCCTATTATTGTTCTCCTGCTATTGACCCACCCAGAATCAGCGCTTTATTGTATATGATCGAACCTCGCTGATCGGCAGTGAGCGCAAGAGTGAATCAAATGCTGCGGAATTAGCGCTTTTTTCTTTGTGTGTCTGTTGTCGAAAGAAACGAGCCATTTTGTCCTCTCAGAAACAAATTGAGTTTATTTGTGTTTTTTGTTTGTTAGTTTATTTGGGGGATGTTTTCAGGTTTAAGCGGATACACCATGTTTCCTTTTGTTTTAACCCCTGACTTTACTACAAACGACAACTCCCATAGGCCTGACTTTTAGAACACATGATAAACTTCAAAAATTCTCATAATTAGGCCAGTAACGTGTTTGATGGCTGTGCTTATTGGGGGTCCTTGATATTTTCTTAAAACACTTTGACTTGCTTCTGGGAACTAATTCTAGAGTGAGTGGAAGGTGATAGAAGGGCGTGATTTGGCACATTTCCTCGAAGTTGGAGGTGGTTTTGACTTTATCAGATAAGGCTGGGAAAGAAAGATACGTTATACAGTTTCTGCCTCCTTGGAGTGCACATTCACTTTGTCCAGGTCTTTGTACAGTTTTCCTGGTAAGGCTGGCACTTGATGAGTTCACTGACTGGTAGTGTGAGGTAATGGGCCTCAGGTCAGCGGGCTATCTCTCCATCACCCTGCACTGATAAAAACTTACAGCAATTGTCTGAAGAGGTGGTGTTATCAGAGGTCTGTGCTTGTGAGGAAGTTACGGTGGCTTTTAGGAAATTTGACCTGCCTTTTTCAAAATGTGCAAGGGCCTTTTATGAGATGTGAGGTTGTCTTGGAGTGGTGTGATGGATTCAGGTTGATGACACTGCAAACATGCAAGCATAGTTGACCAGATTTACATGTTTTAGGCTTTCTTTAGCCTGTTTACTTTGTATTTTATACAAAGTGACAGGATTTTAAACCAGCCCGCACAAGTTCTACTCCCTATGCAGAGTTCTTTTTTTTTTTTTTTTTTTTTTTTTTCTCTTCTTCTTCTTTTAAATTACAAAGTTGGTGTCTAATTGCCTGCAGGAGGTGGTTAGTGCCCGAAGGTGAAAGTTATCCTTCCCTCTTGTGTTGTTGGACACTGTGCCAAGCACCCTGTTATTATGCAAGGCACAGTGTAGACAGGATTTGTTGGCTCGTATCCTGGGAAGAGCAACCTGCTAATAAGTTTGTTTACAAGAGCAAGCAAAGTTGCTCACTTTTAATGTGGATATTCCAAAATACATCTGCGGTAATGCTGAAGGGAAACTCAGTTATTTGTGGCTACTGGCTAAATAGTCCAGCACCCATGTTTGCAGTTTGTGTGCTCATTTGAGGCTGTGTGTGTGTCCTGTCCAGCCCCTTCACATTCCAGGAAATACCAGTATAAACTTTTTTTTTTTTTTTTTTTTTTTTTTTTTGTGTTTTCTTTTCTTTTCCCAGAATTCCTCTGAGGACGGTAGTAGGGAATATCTGGGTTACTTTGGAGAAGAGCCTTGGATTTGAACTTGTCTTTCAACACTTACACAGTACAGATGTATTTTAGCCAGTTTGGCTTCTGACATATGGCAACTGTCATTAGTTTTCTGCCACTTACCTTTTTCTTACCTTGTCCAAATATCAAATACTGAGAGTTTATCATATGACAGTGTGTGAATGCTGTGTCTGTTTGGGTTTTTTTGCCTTTTGTTTGGCTGCATTGTGTTCTAGGCCTATCCTGCATGCTGCTTTGTTGCACTGTATGCTGGGGCCTGTTAGCAAGAGGTAAATGTTTGTTCTGTTTCCTTGTTACTGGATGCACGTATTGCATGGAGTTGATGTCATTGTACCAAAAGACAATGACAGGGACTTCTGTTTAAACTCCAAATGCTTTCAGAGATGTCCTCTTTCACTCTATTTGATTTGTTGTTTAGCATTTGTGTGACATTCATTGTCCATTACAATTGTGCCATAGATACACAAGCATATTTATTTTATTTAAAATAAGAAATAAAAAAAATAAACCGAGTTCGTCCATGTCCCACCAGCCTGTGCTTTCCTTTGCTTGTCTGACCTCATAGTTATGGCACTGCAGCACTTTCAAACAGGAGTCTCCAAATCCTATTGCTTTTCTGATTTCTAAAATGTTTTCTGGTTTTCTTTCCATCAAGGAGAACAGATTTCTTCCCAAATGGTTCAAAATAGAACCTCATTCATCTTCTGCAGCTCTTAAAACACCAACCACACAGACAGCTGGGCCTGAGGCCAGAGCTGTCAACAGCTGTTGTGACTCAGCTACCTGGTGTTGTAAAGATCCGGTTGTGATCGTTTTCGAAAACGATTAAAGTCACCTGGACCTGACGCTTTCCATGTACTGATACATATTGCGTTTGGAGTCTGCTTTTACACACACAATGTCCTACAGGCTTATTAAAACAGGGTGTCGATGGAGATATGAGCTGTTTGTTTGACTAGCTTGTCTGTAACACAGTATTATGGAGAAAAGCCTTGTTTACGTTATGAGTGATCAGGAAGGGCAGGCTGAGAAGATTTCCGGAGGGATGGGAGGGTTTACTGCCTAATTTTCTCCCTGCCCTTCCTGTGGATGTACCCTCCAACACGTGTCTTCATTAAACGGCTCCATCATGTGCAGCTATGTATGTCCAGCCTGTCCTTTTGGGAAGTTCTTGGCTAATTGCTTGTTTTGAAGAGACTGGTTTTCAGTGATGTGTCTCAGTGGTAATTAAGTTATGCTTTTGCAACTGTGTGCATCCACATTTTAAGAATGCTCAAATGTCTTCGTGCATACAGAAGGGGACAGTTGTTAATGACTTAAGACTGGTCGTTGATCTTGCAGATCCAGCTGGAACAGGATGGAAAAAGTTGGAAAGGTATTAGCTTAATGTTAAGTGTCTGTGAAGGTTCTCAGCCTGTCCTTTTGGGATGTTCTTGGCTTAATGTTAAGTGGTTGCCTCTGCCATGCTCACTCGTTGATATTGCCAGCGTGAACCTGCTTTCCGTCAATTCCCTGTAATTATTCCGAGACACTCTAAATGCCTCTAAATGCATGTTGTGCCTCCCACCCTCTGTTTGTATTTAGATAGCATGCCCAGTACACAAATGACGTTGGTGTCCAGCCATATTGGCTCCATTTTCAGTAGCGCAATAGTAACTTTTTATTCTGATCAGAGATGATAGCAGAGCTGGGATGGATAACATTGTTTGTCTATAAAAAGGCATTGTAGATCCATGAAAATAATGTTTATCAGCCTTGTTTAACCCAAAGAATACTTTTCATTCTTGAAGCGCAATGCAGCATTATTGTTTGCCATCCACTGATTGTGCCTGTAATAGAAGCTGTCAGTTTGATCACAGCAGAGGACTGAGAGAAAGAGATGCTGTGTCATGTCTGGAGGCTGTGTTGGCTGTAAATGTAAAAGAGACAAGTCATCCCCTCTTGGGTATCTGAGTTCAGCTGGTGCACGTCGAGCACGCCTGTTTTCTGCCACAAACCATTTCAGTGACTGCCGAGGTGTCACCTTCTGTCCTGGTCTTCATCACTTTTCTTCCTTCCAGCTGGATGATTTGCTTTACTTGTAAATAGCTCCAACTTGAATAGTCTGCATGGTGAATACAGTGGCATTTTCAATTTTAAAGTGTTGCTTCGTGAATGTTGGTAGAGTTCCACGCTAGCCGCTTTCACCTCTTATGTTGAGAAAACGCCTACTAGCTTTGTCGTAAAATGAACAAATGTGTGTAAATAAGCAAAAACAAAACAGTTGTGCAGGAAACCGGCACACACTGGTGTCTGTCATGCAAACAGACCTAAGCCACAAGTCTGCAACCTAGCTAGCACATTCCCCACATGTCAAATATGAATATTTGTGGTAGAGCGTAACCCACTTCAGGCTAGTTTTAGTGATCATGGATTGTATATTGATCTGTCACCTCACTATATATCCTGATATTTCAAGAAAAGTTGTGAGGATATTTATGATGATAAAGAAAAAAAGTATACATCTAAATAAAAGATGTTTTCCATCCAATATTTTTCAATGGCACTACTGTCACACTTCCTAATTTTCAATCGAAACAAGGTGCCAGCAGTGACAGCATCATTAGCATGCAACAGTCATGACACAGCATAAATTAAATGTAAGCTAAACTTCTAAGTAAAAGTATAAAATAGCTGCTTAAAACTTTAGTATAACAAACCCTAAAGTCCATTGACCCAGAGCCTGCATAATATTGTCACATGAAAAAAAAAAAATAGATATTTTCTACCTCTTGCTAAAAGCCCTGCTTTTCCATCATGTTACCGCATAATTTAATCCATCCAAGTAATTTCCATTCATCATTTGCTCTTCCTGTCGTACGGTGCGCAACCAGCGAGTGCTAGCGATGCTTGATTGATTAGTTTGTTTATTTTTGCACATCGCCAGCTACTAGTATCTCCTCCTCCTGTGCCGTCCTAGTCTGTAACTCGTTTGTTGTTTCCACCTTTAGCAGGAAGAGTTTTCTCACATATTTTGCAAAGTACTGCACTTTGCTGGAGGTTTTTGAGGTCGTTCTCTTTCTAGGTAACAAAAAGTCATCGATTTGTAGCTCTTGTTCCCAAACGTGCTTCTCCTTGTTGTGCACATTAGGAAATGTAAACATATGATATTGCACTATAGGACACTTTTATTTTATTTTTTACATGTACTGAATGATGTCATGACAAAGGTCTTTATCAATACAAAACAAAAGCTGTAAAACTTGTGAAAATACAATTAAGTCCAAAATCTATGCATTTATTCACAGTTTGCAAAGCCTTCCAGTGGGCGGATTGTTGGGCGGATTCTGGCCCGTGAGCTTTGTTCGGTTTACATGATGGTTTATCAATGCAATGTTATATTTTTAACACTATTAAAAGTTCTTGTCAGTTTGTTCTTGCCGCTTCTCTCAAATATTCCCCTCACTGTCTAAGGATAGAAACGGATTTGGTACTCAGCAACATGAATACCAATTCCAAAACCTACAGGCACTTTTATTAGCAGGAAGGCTCTAAAAACCTCTTGTTCTTTGATCCCTACAGAACGGTGTGCCCCACTGGGTGAGGTGTGACACTAACACAGCATATCTCCTAACAGCAGCTTGTGAGGTATTTGTGGTCACAGAAAAAAGAACAAAAAAACCCCCCAGAAACAATTTTATCTTCTGGTCCCTGTGTTATTTTTCAGACAAATTGAATGGTTGAGATGTTTTGTTAAACTCTCTGTGATTATTGATGTCTCTACATTCATCATTTTCTGTAAAATGGGTTGTCTTGGGGTGTGCGATTTCCTGATTTGACTGCATGTCCATTTGGGGCTGTCGTGCACTGAAGTTTCCCGGAGTGCTTGGTGATGTGCCCAATTGTCCTGTTTTGTTCAGCCATTGGTGTTTTTCTTTAAATATATAAACAAACAAACAAAACATATCAGGGCTTATTTAGTGTGATCGTGTCTGTTCTGAAATGTTTTAGCTTCCGTGCTATATAGGATCTGCATGGTGAAATGGGTGGCAGGGTGTAAACGTACCAAAGATACCCTCTCGGTCAACACGTCTGAAGCTGCAACACCACAAGCGAATGGCACGTCTAGTTGATTGCCCCAAATGGGCGATTTAAGCAACGGCTAAATTTGGCTTTAGCGTAAGAAAAAGGGCTTTATTTGTAATTTCTCATTAGAGCAGTGTGTTTTCTCATTGCTGTATTTATCTCAGAGGGCATCATCAGCTTGATGTCTGTTGTCCCCTGTTTGTTTGATTGAGAGATAATGTGATTTCCACTGTTTGTCCTTTGGCTGCTCCTTCCTAAATGAGATATTCAGGCCCGCTAACTGAGCTGCATGGCAGATACCTATCTACTGGAGGCCATTTGTCTGCGTAATTAGTAGAGTATGTGTGTGAGAGTCTGTGCTAGCCTGTTACTGAGCAACTGTGTACCTCTTGGTGGTGTCGCACTTAAACATTTGGGAATAAATTAGGGTTTTCACAAGCAATCAGAATGTTTACAGATTGCTTGATAATTGGAGTATTTTTCAAGCAGAGCAGTTTTCACCATTTTTTTTTTTTTTTTTTTAATTTCCACACAGATTTAGGGTGCATGATGTGGCTTTTCCTCCCCCTAATGTCAGTTCACCCTCTGGTCATTCGATTGTCCGTCCAGGTCAGTGACTTCAAATGATGCGCACAGCGAGTCTGAACCCCTCCCGTCTTCCAGACAGCAGAATGCACAGAGCACAAAGAAGGCGCATCAATACTTAGTTCCGGAAATGGCTCATAAGTCATGGTTGAGACTCGGTTTATGTGTCTGCGAGTGATCTCTTGTGTTTCGGTATTGATTGGCTTGGTGCGAGAATATTGACAAGAAGTGAGAAGTTATGCTCGTCTAAGGTTTGCTGTAAAAAACTTACTGAATGCGGGTTAATTATCTCAGTGAATTTTGACTCGTAGGTTAAACTCGTAGCTATTTTTCTTTCCCCACTTCCTCCAGTGTGGCATTTGTTTATAGCTGTAAGAAATGACTGCAGGTTTAGTGAGGTTACTGTTTCATTTAGCGTGCTCCTTTTTGACCTCTTTAGTAGAAGTAAAACAGCAGATTTTTTTTCTTTTCTTTTGCTCTTTTTTTCCTGACAGAGATTTCCTTTTTTTTTTTTTTTTTTTTTTTTTTTTTTTTTTCCCCTCCAGGTTTAGAACTACTCCATAGCCTAAATACATCTGGCAATATGGGTTATAATACCGCTTATAAAAAAGAACAACATGAGATGACTGAAGAAGTGGAGTAGCACTCACAACTGTTTGGAAACATTCCAATGTACTCGTGGTTACTGCAGTATGTGTGCATGCATGTACTGCTGCTTTTACCGAGCAGCTCACAAACACCACATCAAGGCAGGTCAGTCAACCTCATAATCTATACACATCAGTTTAGACAGCTCTAGCTTTCAAGAAGCTGTACTGTCAAACTGAAAAAATGCAGATGTGCTTCATTTGCTGTTCATCCCCGTTCCTGTCCCGCATTTTTAGTGGGCTCTGTTGCAATTAGATCATGAGTGTTGTGAAAGTTTGTTTATAAAGTCAATCCTCCCCCCTTCACCCCTGGTGCTGCGATCCAGCGGTTCCCACGCTAACTGCTGCCTTCTCAGGCCCTTTTCCACTCTCCATCTATATCTGCCACTCCCCCACCCCCTACTCGTGCGTGCATGCACTTCCGCAAATATGACAAAGCCATAAATATAGAAGGTCTTGGGTTGGATGTAAATGTGGAACTGCAGCGGTTTTTGTTTTTTGTTTTTTCTGGTACGATGTGGTTTGGAGCTGACAATGAGAAGTCTGTCTGGTGGTCTATAGCAAGTTTCTGCATCCATATCCCTGCGATGGGCACCATAGAGCTTTTCAGCTTGATCCTGGCCTAGAGGGTGATATAGAGGAGTGGGAGGGAGGTTTTCACCATCTCCGCTTTTTTTGATCCAGTAGTTGTTTTGTTTTGTTTTTTTCTTTCCTGTGTTTGTGCCACCCAGGAGCAACTATTCAGGAAAGAAAAGGCTGTTATTTTGGCTGGGTGTGAATATTTGGCCTTCCCTGAAACAAATCAGAACAGGCAGCTACAAAAATAAACACATTTCAGCAAAAAGTGACCTTGTTTATGTATCTTGTTGAAATCATTTGGAGTTCATGGAACGTTTTGTCATCACAACTCGGCCTCTGGTTTATCGAGCTTGCTTGCTTTATTTATTTATTTATTTATTTTTTTGTTGTTTTTTTTCTACAGCACCGGAATATTTCTGAGTTTTAATCGATTTCCATTTTGGCCAATAGAAAGTAACAACACAAGGTGAGTGAGCACAGGCTATGGCTGACAGAAGGCCATACGTTGCATTCGAAGCCTGGAGCCGCCCGTAGCCTCTGACAGGAAACGCTGTCGCTTGCACGAGGGAGGGTGTTTCTATGGAAACCGAAGCAGGTGAAGGCATTAACAGGAAGCGGAGAAGAGACTCAGCTGGCAAAGACAGGGGGTGGAGACCGAAGAATGAGGTCAATGCATGCAAAAGCCTGCCACTTTAAACATCTAAAATCTCTTCCAGCATAAACAGAAGTGACTTAAATATGTTTTAAAGGGCTTTCTTACAAGAAAGCTAAAGTCAAGGTTAAGTGTTCCTCTTCCTGTCTTAGGTTAAGTAAATAAAGAAAACGGCACTATGAGCAAGCTAGAGAGACGCATGCTCAAGCCGGTGAGGTAAACCTTTTCTTCAGACATGCTTATGCACAACCACAGAGATTTTCCATCCACAAGTCAGCTGTGCATGTGTTTTTGATGTCTTTGTGTGGAAACCGCTTGCACTTCACTTTGTGGGCCACCATGAGAGTGCTCTTTTCATGTGTATTTTATATAATTGGACTGATGGTTAATGAGACACCCTGCTCCTGCCCTCCAGTGCATCACCTGAGGAAACAGCGGTGTCTGGCTGGCTGCCTGTGGCGGGGTTTCCTCTGTCTGAGCTCTCAGTAACGTAGAAACACAATTTCTGTCAGCTGTCATAAACCTCCGGGGGCTTAAACACCACTGCCTAAGATGGGGAATACATTGTGATTTCGTTGTTGCAATAATCCAGCTCTATAGTTAGATGACAGGGGTATCATTGTTTTTGATGCATGTATAATTGTCCTTTTGTCAGTAGAAGATAGTTTTCGGTCTTGCAGTGAAGTATACTTTGCAAAAAAAAAAAAGAAATCTGTGGCAGCTCTCAGTTATCTTGCCTTGATTCATGTTGGTCTGTGGTTGGTGTTTTCCTCTAAGTTATAGCGCTGTTTAAGTAAAATCCTGTGGTGGTCTCCTTTTTTTTTTTTTTTTTTTTTTTGGTTTTTTTCTGCAGCGTATTTTAGAGTTCATCTCACAGAGTTTGCTCGTCATTATAGACTCAATAATTGATAGCTTCAGCTCTTGCAATTAGTGGCAACATTTGGAATTCCTTCATATGTTTTTTTTTCTTTTCTTAGAATTAAAGGGCTTCAACTTTCTTGGCAACATAATTTAAAATCTATACTTTAGCTGGACCATATAGATTCTTTCTTTTTGCTTTCTGCTGGTTTTGAGTCAAGTTACAATTTATTGTTTGAAATCAATTTCTGTGAGTGGACACACTTTGAAGTTTTTTTTTTTGTTTTTTTTGACTAAACAAACAATTTTGATTCGATTATGTCTGTTTCTAACTTATTGTGTGTTTTTCCAGGTTCCCTGGCTGATTGGATTTAAGGACCATCAATATTCATTCCAAGATTTCAAAGAAGGACTTTCCCAAAGATTCAGGTGATCTTTTTGCCACCCAGCTACCTCTTAGTGCACAACAATACCCCTGATCAGCCACCATGCCGATCTTAAAACAGCTAGTGTCGTCCTCCTCCCAGACAAAGCGTCGCTCCCGTATGGACCTGACCAGGGAGATGATCAGTGCTCCCCTGGGTGACTTTCGCCACACCATGCATGTAGGCCGCAGCGGTGATGCTTTTGGTGACACCTCCTTTCTCAGCACACGCTCAGGGGAACCCCCTCCCGAGTCCACATCCTTTCCTCGCTCTCCTCGGCCTGGGCTCCTGTCACGCACCTTTAGGAGCAGCAAGCGCTCTCAGTCGGTGAACCGAGTGGACCAACAGAAAGATAGTGCCCTGGTGGTCCCCGGAGGATCACCCACCTATGTAAAAAATGCCATGTCCCTTCCCTTTCTCAATGATGAAGACGGAGGCGACAGCATGGTGGCAAAGAGTTTGTCTTCAAGTCCGCTGAAGCTCCACAGCGACTTGGATGGGAGAGGTGCGGTTGCAGCTACTCGCGCTTTAGAGCTGGAAGAGCGAAGTTTTGGTGAGCTGACTGAGCTCCCAGAGAGCTCAATTCAGTACGGAGGTGGAATGAAGCATGCAGTGTCGGTTATGTCTTTCCACGTTGACCTGGGTCCGTCCATGCTGGGTGAAATCCTGGGTGTGATGGAGAAGGAGGATGATGATCTTGGCTACGAGGAGGGCAAGAGCAGCGAGGGCTGCACCTCGCCACTGCTTGGCGCCCATGGTGAGGAAGAGGTTTATGTAGAGGGTGAAAAAGATGAGGAGCAGGTGGAGGCAAATGAAGAAGCAGAAGAGCTGCAGCACCAGGCATCTATGCATCTAGCCAGCTCTGTTGATCTGAGGCAGGAGGACGGAGGGCCTTACACTCCAGAGTACACTCCTGAGATACGCCCCAAACACTTGCAGCACCTAGACAGCTGCTCCATGTCCAGTTCTGGGTCTGCTGCTCTGGATGAGAAACCCAGCAGCCTGATCTTTGCAGGAGATACAGATAGTGCCACCTTCAGTGCCCCACCAGAGGAGGAGAGCAACTTTTCCTCTTTCTTGGAGGATGAAGATGATGAGATTCATGTATGAGAGTCTGGTGGAAGGAAAAAAAAATAAGAATAAGCTGTGGAAGTGGTTTATGCGCAACTGGCAAGTCCTTTGACAGTGTGGATTTGCAGTTAAATGGGAAGACGATACTGTAGTCAGGAACTGTGCGAATGGCACTTTGAAGAAGATGGAGGGTTCCTCCTTTAAAGGGCTACAAAGAAAGAGTGACTGCTCCTTTTGGATGTGCCCAAACTCTGTCTGTCAGAGAGCCTTACCCTCCACTCCCTTTCTGTCAATCTGTGACTCCCTTTTGAACACCGAGGGAACTGACATGGAAGGGAACACACTTTCTGAATATGGAACATTCCAGAAGTAAGCAGGGAGTAGTGGTTAGAAAGGAACTTTTGTAGGAAAAACACTTTCCACAAGTAAAACTCAGTTCAGCCTTTCTCTTTCCCTCTCTCTCCCCTCTCGCTTGATGTGTCACATGTGCTTTTTTCATTCGGTTCGCCTCTTTTCTTCACTCTGGCTGTGGGACGTCATGAGGCCTGAGCTAAACAGAAGGCCTCTGTCACAACAGGATCACTGGTGGGTGTCTTGTCACAATAAAGGGAGCTGTGGTTGTCACTGGTGTGTGAGGCCCTGCACTGAGCCTCTTTCATCTGAAGATATTATAGCAGTACCATAGATCTATCAGATTTCTTTCTCCCTTAGTATAACTTATGTATCTCAGGGTCTTTGTGACACTGTTTAAAGAGTACAATTTCCTGCTGTAAAGCTGGACCTCAAAGCCAACACCAAATTGTCTCCTTTTTTTTTTTGTAATTCACTGAGTTTCACATAGACGCTGTGAATTGTAGAAAAGGAAGTAGAGCTAACGGAGATGCATTGGGCTGAACTAAATAGAAAGCAAGGTGTTACTACAGCAAACTGGAGGTGTGAGGAGTAGTGTAGCCCACTCTTAGTTGTCTTTTATATCTTTATATCTTTTCTGATGCAGTTTTCCTGATAATCTCCATTAATTAACACAAAGTGACTTTCCTTTAGTCGTGTCAAGTTCGAGTTGAAACCGAATAACCACTTCCTTCCTTTTTTTCGTTACATCCGAGCAACTGCAGCGGTGCAAGTGATCTGTGTAGAAGATTTTCATTACTCAAGGGGACTACCTATATGTGTAAACTATTTTCACCACTACGTACGAGTAGGGTTTTAGTGTATATGTGACGGACGAATTGCGTGTGACGGACGAATTACGTGTACCAGGAGGCACAAGTAAATCAGACACTACTAGTATTTGGTGTTAAATACCTGCTGTTTTCTCTACCTTTTGTTAGAAAGAAATCTTTACTGTGTTTGTTATGTCTGGAGAGTGGATTTAAAAAACAAAAAAAACAAAAAAAACGTGGGGGGGAGAGAGAAAAGAGACAGCAATGGATGCAAGCGCATTAAGAAAAGATCGCTATTTTTGTGCAAGTTGCATAGTCGTTGCAGCTCGACTGCCTTTCTTGCATCATTAAAAGCCATGGCCAGAAAGTATTGAGGCTTAGTTGGGCTGATTGACTTCACTGCCTTAACTGAAACTGACAGATGTGCCAAATTATGATTTTTTTTTTTCTCTTCTTTCTTCTTCTTTTCTCTCTCTTTGCTTTTGGGAAAGTCTGCCACTTACATTTCACTTCCTTCTCTCTACCAGTATTCACTGTGTAAGTTTCAGCATGCAAATCAAGATAAGTGCTATAAGGTGTGATGTCCTGAAACTGAAGAGGTTGCATAACTGGATGTATATCACTCATGCACTACAAAATACACGCAAGTAAATCCAACTGTTAATTGGGTGCGAATGAAAAGTTGTTTGTGTTTTCTGTGTGATATTACACCATATTTTTGTCCCCACTGTATATTTACAGCGTCTTTTCTGTACTGCTCAAAATAACCTATATTTTTCAATAAAAGCTTGAATACCTTCACTGTTTCATATTTGATTTTGTTTTTATGCGAGTACATCAAAAAGCAGTGTGTGTTAAGTGCTATCCACTCAGCAGCATTAACAAAGGAATTCCTTGAGTGCCTCATGTTTCCTGCCATTCACCATCTCTCCAAGCAGAGGAAGGAAGGAAGCAATTCAGACCTTATTGGCCTTAGTTGTACACTTTTCTTAAATATACAATAAAAAAAAGAGTTTTGAGTAAACCAGTGCATGTGGAGGAGAAAAGCATCTTAACTTAAAGGCTTAGTTTAAAAAATGTTTTGGTTAGTAGTTTTTTTTTTTTTTTTTTTTTTTTTTTTAAATCGTGCAGGTGTGAGAGGGGTGAAAGATGGATTCAGGGGGGAAAGTTTATCACCGAGGAGTGCTGCATTGACAAATAGCGAAGACGGGCAATTTCTCTTACCTTGGTGATTGGAGGATGGATGAGCTTTTTACTCACCTGAGACCGGGATCCTGCTCATCATCGCTGACTCAAAGCTGCTCTGTCACTTTTGATTTTAAAGGCAGTGCTTTGGCTTTTCATGCCCTGGTGAGCCCCCTCGCAGCACGGGCAAAGTCCGGCGCGCTGTTTTGTTAACGCTCGCTGCAGAATGTTCAAGGTCTTATCCTGCATCCCTCTGCATTAAAACTGCATTCAGAAAGCAGCGCTCCGTTTCTCTTTGGTGTCTCATTTCGATTCTACTCTTTCATCTCCACTTCAGGGAATGTTTAATCTCTTTCCACTTTGAGTTTTTCATAGTCACATTATGCCAGTGTCCAATCTGCCAGAGGGCTAGAAAAAGTCATTATTCTTACACTTGTGGTAAAGCAGCCCATTTATATTGATTGTTGTGGTCAATACAAACCAGTAGTGGTATTGATCCTTCTTTTCTCTGCCTTTATAAAGTCATTATTCTTCTCTCAGATTGTTAGGATTTTTCTTTGACAGAGACTAAATCTTCCCTGTGCACCACTTTGGCATTTGATTCTGAAAATCTCAATTTGAATTACTTCATATAACTGGGTTATATAAATAGGTGACAGTAAAGGGAAAATCGCATTGGAATGAAGTTTAGGGGTCACCAAGAACTACCTCAGTGTACCTTGCCACTGATTCCCCAAGTCCCTGCAGCTCTACTGGACGTTGACGGATAATCGCTCATTTGACGTTTTCATGATGATAGTGACTCTAGAGTCATTTCCAAAAAAGGAGTTGCAGCACACACCATCACATATGTTTTGCATAATTTTGATACTCATTGAGCCAGTAAGTAACTCTTTTATGGCTCGTGGATCAGAGCCTTTTTTTTTAAGCTTAAAATAGACAAATCACATTGGGATATAAATGTTCCATCATAGGTTAAAGGTGGATCTTTTTGAAGAGACCATTCTCTCACAGTGGACAGATGCACCTAAATGATGACAGGTTTAGGTCTGCACAGTATAATGGAGCCCCAGTTTCCCTTACTGTGTGGGTCAAGGGCTCAGGTTTTTTTCCTTTAATTTGTTTCCCATCTGTTTTATTATTACGATAAAGCTGCCTGCTGTAAGCCGAAAAGCTGTTATTTACTGCCATCTAATGGTTGCAGTGGTTATTTACTGCCACCTAAAGGTTGTTCGAAACTCATGCAAAAATGGGTGTGTCAGGACAAGGGCTGGTTTGACTTTGAGGGTTGTAAATACCTGTGTGGCACTATAAACCCAAGAACGTATTAGCTGATGTTGCTCTTGTTCTTAAAAATGCATTCAGAAACCAAAGTCCAAAAGGAAAACATTCAAATGAGTTTTCTTGTGGGTAATCTTGACGTGAGCACAATTGTTTGTCCCACACTGGAGACTGCTGATTTGTTCAGGGGGCTCAAGCCACCTCCCTCCCCCATAGAAAATCATTGTAATTTGAGTCTTGCCTTGCAGCTGTTACACTCTCTCAAGCGCCCATTATGCAGCTTTTCATCTGCTTCGGAGGCTGTCAAATGTCATTTCCCCTTCGCTTTCAACTTTCTTTGAAAGCTGTATTTTCTTACTTGGGCCACCAATGGGAGGCGCTCATTGCCTTTAGGTTTATTAGGTTAGGAGCCTCGGCCTGGACTCACAGCCCTTTTCCGCCAAATTCCATCAGCAGACTTGCAACTCTTCCAGGAGGCTGAAGGCATGCTGAAATCTGGAAAGTATTAAACAACCTGCTGGTGAAGGGGATTGAGGAAGGGAAGGTGGGGGGTGGCTAAAGGAATAAGAGAGAGGGGAATCAAAAAAAAAAATGGGGAGGTGGGGGAAAATAGGAACAGAATAAAAAATTGCTCATATACCGCCCTTTGCCTGTCTCTGCTACATTCCCCTCCCCCCCAAAAATCCAGACCACTCCCCAAGAAGCTACATATGCAACATTTTTCTTTCATATCTGCAGCAGTATTTCGCAATTCCTTTTTTTTTTTTTTTAAATGGGTCATAAACAAACAGCCGTTTCTCCAGTATAGCTGTACTGTGGTGTGTGTGTGTGTGTGTGTGTGTGTGTGTGTGTGTGTGTGTGTGTGTGTGTGTGTGTG
>NW_024582651.1:424512-433839 GCF_018398535.1 Haplochromis burtoni | reverse complement strand
TGTGTGTGTGTGTGTGTGTGTGTGTGTGTGTGTGTGTGTGTGTGTGTGTGTGTGTGTGTGTGTGTGTGAGAGTGTGTGTGGAGATGTTTGCTGGAACACAAGTGGAAGGCTAGTGCCAGGGCTGAAAAGCCCCAACTGTGTGTTTGTGGTTGGTAGCGAGAATGAAAAAAAAAAAATTGGATGCTATCCAGACATCCTTTCCCATGCTTTGATATGAACATCTGTGAGCAAATATATACACAATGTACAGAAGGGTGTGCTAAACTCTGCTGAGAAGATCTGCTTTTAAAAAATGTATAGAATCGCAATCTTATTTATTATCATAAATACTTTTTTTTTTTTTAAAGCTGATTTGTTCCTTCAGGAGAGCGAGATGGAGCACTAGGGATATTGTCATTAACAGGAGCTGCTAACATAAACACTCCAGTACCCAGTACTGACCTCTTGACCTCTAAAACCTGGCTCTCCACGACCAGCAGCAGGAGACCACACACACGTGCTGGGGGGAGGAGTACAGAGGATGCAAAAAGTCTCTGGTGTTCTTGCTGTAAAGAGCTTCACATGCCTTAACTGAGGACTGTGAAAAATTAAACCATACTCCAGACATCTGTGTGGCTTTCCCACTCATGGATTTTTGCAGGTTTTTCAGAATGTAGATATGGCTTCCCCATGTGGAAAAGTTATTTGAAAGGAAACCGCTTCTGTCTCTTTCGTTCTCCTCCCGTTGTTGTGCAATGAGCAGTTTCCGTTATAAATGTGGAGACTTTGTCACAGCCTCCTTGGACTGGGCTCAAATCTTCATGGTAAAAATGTGGTTTTTCCCCTTTAGCCGAACCACGTTTGCTGAAATCACTGTAGACGTAGCTCACTTGTTCACTATGTTTTATAACTGTTATAGCAATCAGTTGACAATCAAATAACTGGAACAATTTAACACAAGGATACGTGGTTAAATTTTTATTCTGCATCCAACATGTAGTACTTAAACTTCAACATGGAGGACTAATTTTTGCCATCAGGATAAAAAAACATGATTCAACCCTTCATTTTCCATGCTTTGCTTCTGTCTGTGCAGTACTGCCTTCACCCCATCTCATTCTGCTGCAGAGCACAGGTCCTGCAGCCGAGTGTGTCCCCAGGAGGTCTGGCCTAGTCTGCACTCATGCACCCATGACCACAATAGATAGAGCTGGAGGCTCTGCTGATCTCTACACTTATTTCTGCCAGAGGCCGCTTTCCTTCCAATGCCAGTCATCTACAGCTGGTTGAAACTGGAGGAAGGCGAGCACTCTGTATACCTCGGCTCCTGCAATCCTCCGGACACCCACACATTCGGTCTCTGTCAAACGTAAAGCTTTTGCACATAAAGTTTTGGACAGTTATTGGCAAAACAACACACATTTGCAATTCATCAGCTTCTTTAAATATAAAGTTAATAGATTTAAAAATATACATATATATATACTGGGAACCTACGACTGATAAAACAAGCCTTCAGGTGTTGATCACACAGTGAGACTTGGCGCCATTTCTACTGAAGCACTGTGTCTACACAATGCACCCCTTGTTTGGTAGCGACAGCATGTCCACAGTGGGGCAAAAACTGACCTGGAAATTGAACACAAAGGGTCACTTCCTGTTGTCCAACTTTAAACTTTGACCTTCCGGCCCTTCTTTTTTCTCCTGACAATATGGGTAATAATTGTCCAGCTTTCACAGCGAGGGCAGAGAGAGCTGAAGGGCCGACAGAGATTGATGCCTGACGCTAATCTGGAAATAAGTGGATCCTTTCATGCACCACATTTCATTCATTAAACATCTCTTCTATTCAACAATCTAAAGTTATTTTGAATATTTATTAGCCCGCATAAAGCACATTTATAAGCATCTAAGTAATTCCAGTCCGTCACATCAATCTCTGTACTTCAATATTAAAGTCTACATGAGCAGATTTTGATGTTTAATGTTTTTTTTTCTCCCTTTTCGGCCAATGAAGTGGAAAAAAAATATGCAGCTCAATAGCTGTGGTATTGCTTCAAAAAATGTTTGATTTCCCAGCTAAGATGAAAGATATTTAAACTAATTCTCATTCACATCACTCGGTCGGATGGATGGGGATGTGTTCAGGCTTCTGTAGTTAGAAAACACAGAGCCCACTGTTCATTTCATACTGCTCTTACTAATATCAGCACTGGCAGGGGCAACCAGACAGACTTTCCATTACAGTCACAGCAATCACCTTCCTGTTTTCATGCGACTTTATACGCAAGCTCTACTTTTGCTTGTGGAAATACTGCCGCAACCTAAAGCCTCATTCGCTTTCCTCAAATCTCAGCAGCATTATAAATCAAGGCGTGCCTGGAGATAGAAAACAACACTAGGGTGAAGAATCCCAGAGCTCCATGTGTAGAGATGATTTTTAAAACACACTGTACTGGGTGTTGGTCCTCCATTTAACAACTTCGTCATCCAGTTTATGCACTACTCCCTTTGGCCATGGTCCCCTCAGGATTGAGCTGGAGAGGAGAGGGGGAAAACTTCAACAGATGCTGGATCTTTTTATCGTCTTACTGGCCAGGATTTAACTCTCCTCCTCCAAGTTCACATGGCCAATCAGAGCTGACAGACCATAAACAGATGTATTGTGTGTACTAGTGTGTTCTCTGTTGGGTTGGGTTGACTTGAGTTTATTTTATTTTTTTGTATGATTTGATCATTGAATTAGGCTTGGGTTACTTTTTACTTTGGTAAAGCAATTAAAGATGTGACTTTGAATTCAAAACAGGCATCATACTGACTCAGGAAGAGGATGTTATCTGAGTTCAGCATCCCGGAATAATGTGCATCATCTCTTGCACGCATTCAATTCACACATATACAATTTCTGCTTTATGCTGAATTACAGAAGTCACACAAAAACCTTAAGCAGCAGTGGCAAACATCCGCTACGATCCTACGGGCATTCATGCTATAAATGTAAATGCTGGATAAAAACCACTGTGCAATTATTTGATCTTTTAAACAACCTTAACATTCTCACATCTGTCATGAGACTTTTTTTCTTTATTTTTCTGGGAAGATTTAGCCTTGAAATTTAAATCGGCAGTGTTTATTTTAAACATAAACACTCAGCGTGACGCTTTGCATGTGATGTAGAGGCGTGTCTGGCTCTCAGCTCAAAAGATCCAGCTGAGCATGAGGCCATCTCCTAAAATTCCTGTATCAAACAACTGCCTTCTGGCAGAGTAGCTAGCATGGTAAAGCCTGGTTTAAGCTCCCTCCGCCCTCTCCATCTGTAGCTGTTTACTTTGATTGGCACCGCTCTGCAGTGCTCAAAGGAAGTTGTTCAGGATTCATCTCAAGCGAAACACTGGCTTTCGCACACCGCCATCCCAGGAAAAATCTCGTGTTGACAGCAAACGCATCAATCTTTATGTGAGTGGGACTTGTATATCTCTGTGTATTTAGGAATGGAAGAATGCTTATGTGGGTGTTTGACCGACTTGGTGAGCTATATGGATGAGAGTCATAAAGCGAATCAGAGCAGGGTGGATCAGATAGGGAGGGAATGGATCATTAATCTCGCCCCCACTCCTTATAAAAAAAAATATATATATATAAATATATATTTATGTATTCTCTTGGTGCATGATCCAGCTGTGTTGCAGCTTTAGGCCAGCAAGGAAGTGTTGGAGCAGGATACAGGGTGGAGGCAGGGTGAGGTCACACTGTTGTTGGACCTAGGCTGGACGGATGTCTGTGGGGAAAGAGGAGACACTTGGCTCAGTGTTGCAACTGTTTTTGATCGCACTGTTAATTGAACCGTTCATCAGAAATACTCAGACTCTTTCACACAGTACTCCACACAGAGCTGCCATTTTGAACACTATCAAACACTGACCCTCTCTTTCACATGTGGAGCCATGTACACACACATGTGCGTAGTGAAAGTGAGTCACCCACAGAGGCCCAGGCGTATTTAGAGACCACTATGTGAGCGCCTGGCCCTGCATGCTTGGAATGCCTTGGGTGTGACCAGAGTGGCCATGTGTGTTTGCGTGTATGTGTTTGTGTATGTGTAGTAACGTTGCTCCAGCTGCCTGTCGTCTCCAGCTTGTCCCATCGGTTCTCACTTAAGGAGCAGAGCCAGCCAGACAGTGACTCAAGCAGACACACACACGCACACAGAGGATGAAGTAGTCAATGGAAAGAGCTGTACACATTGTTTGGAATTTCCTGGTCACCAGAAATTTTGCTTGAAAACGATCCATGGGTCATTTTTAAACTTTCACTGATCTTCTCACATTGAACTCCACTGAAGTTGTATTCATTAATGAAAATGAAGGTGAAGTGATCGTGCGAGCGGAACAGTTTTCCAGTTTTCCATGAAGTTTCAAGTTATGCATTGCACAACGGTGATCCTCAGAGGTTGGCTTGCACTGCCTACTCCCTCCTCCCACAACCATGTGTGTAGTTTTTACAGACTTGAGATCTACAAACCTAACCATGACCTCAGAGAATTAAATATTCTCAGTGGAAAACCCCCGTATCCCCAAAGTGGCATTTCGGGCTTGTCAGCTGCATTGTATGTGTAGTTTTTCCATGTGTGAGTGTAAGAAAGAGCAAAAAGAGCGAGAGAAAAAAGAGATTTTGTTTGCAACTTCAAATACAGAACTATTTTCCACGAGCCTGCATCTCTCTGCTGTTGTTTATATAGTGAACATATGTTTGTACTTGTGGTATTTGTACAGCACACAAGTTATTAAAAAGACTGTCTTGCAGGAGCAGAGCTTATTTAACAAGGCTGAAGCTGCATTGTAGGCTCAGTGTAATGGGAGCCCAGGTAATTGTTTTGAAAGGGTAACTTTATAATGGAAAAATATAAAAACAAGCCCTGGCTTCAATTAAGCCTTTCCACCCCATCCCCCACAACCCCGAAAAAGTGAGGAGTTCCGTCCAAGCTGCCATGTATATTTTCTTCTCTGCCGTTCACCATTTGCCTGCTCCGTATAACCAAGTATGGGATTTAATGTAATTTTTCCGGCTGCACATTCTGAACCACAGTTTTGGGGTCATGGAAACTGCCTGAGTTTGCATTTACAGTCATTCATTTCCATTTTTTATTGAATAAAATAAATGTTTTTTTAAAAATGGAAAGCTGAATCACTTTTCTTCACAGCTCTGCATCATTTTTCTTGACCACACCCTACTTTTAGTCTTTAAAGGGTAAAATTCATTTCTTAGAGGAACTCGAAAGAACAGATGTTTTGAAACTCTCAAATGGGTGTGGGGTGGGGTGGGGGGGATAAGCTATGGTCTCATCTGGAATGCGTAAAGCACAACAATACATCCCACAGAGTGGGCGGGAACTGTTATGACTTAAATCCTCCCAGAGCAGTATAGGATGATGGTGTAGGCTGTATAGATCAAGATGTTCTTTCTGACTTTCTTCACATATTTGCAAGGCATACAGAGTTCAGGGAGAGGACATTATTTTTCTTTAAAGTAATCTTGTGGTTTCATTAAAACCTCATTAAAGGTTTGGCATATTGTGAATCTGTGTGTTGGCCATCAAAATAGTCCTGGAGAACAACACAGGGGCTATCCCGTGGATAGCCTGTAAGCTTTTCATATCACATATTAATTCAATATTGTGTTATGGTCTAAACTACTCACCACTAGTAAAACTATACTTTCAATTTCCAGCATAGGTTGAATCGGTTCTGGAAAAACAGCACTGAAAATATCGATCCTGCAGGGAGCCTATGTGGCAGCATAGGCTCAGGGCTGCTTTGAGATTATTGTAAGTTCCCAATGCTCACCAAAGTCAAATTCAATATCTTGTACCCTGTTAAGATTTGGTCACAATTTCATTTCTTACAACTTGTGGCCCCAAAGTAATAATCTTCCCACGCATAAACCAATATAGCAGCTTTATTTGATGTTAGAAAGATACAATAATCAGTAAACGACATAAACGCCTTCTTGATGTACTATTATAAAACAATTTATTATTATTGGCACAATTCACTCAAAGCTACAAATGTGAGCCTTCTGGTTAAAATGATAGGATTTGTCCATCCGGGACTTTAATTCAGAGAAAAATGACTAAAATACGTTTACATAAAATGACAGATGAACTGACCAGCAGACTGAGCGTTATCCTGGTAGCAAGTTCAAAGTGAGGCATATTGGGGTCAGGGAAGAAGTGAAAAAAATGCTAGACTGGCTGTGAGTTTGTTGATGTTTTTAAGTATGTGGATTGTATGTTTGTAGAACATGCTGATGCACTGAGGTGTCTGCCAGAGTTTATCAGGCCATCCTCACCTCCTCATTCACTCAACCACTGAGAGGAGCTGTCAGTGGGTTTGGCGCAGATATTCTATGAGTGGCTGCTCTGGGCTGCCGCCCAGACTGATGCAGACAGATGAACACACACATACACCATCTCCGCTTCAAGCCAGGCTTTACAGCAAGGCCACAGTTTCCTTTGGCCAGGCCACAGTCTCTAGGCTACCCAACACATATGTATGGGTATCACCGCATTCGCTGACATTCGATCAGACAGACTACTCTCTAAACCGAGACTGAACTGAGCACCATGTGCGTTGTGGATTCCACTATCAAGTTTGGTTTCATGTTTCAGCAGGCATGACTCATAGCTTAGGCAGTGAATCTGATCTGGAGAGATACCTGTTTAACAGCATGCTGAGGATTGTATTCTTGAATTCTTTTCTTTTTCCTCATTTCTTCCACACAAGTTGATAGCTTGGCCTTTGTTAACTGTCCTATAAAGAGCTCCGCTGTTTTGTGTAAAGAATTCATTAAAAGTCACGGCCAAGAGTAAGGGTGTGTGAAACCTGTCTGATGAACTATGTAAACACATCTTCCTTCAGAAGTAAATGAACTCTAGTTTCTACACTGGTATATCACGGCATTTGACCTCAGAAGCAGTTCTGCAGATAATTCCTACAAAGCTGCAACAAATAGTGAGATAATAGCCAGTCAGATGCAACTTCTTCCAGGAAAACCCGATTTACAAAAGCTTCAAAAGTGCTGGCAGCATTTCAGGAAAGAAAATATTTCCTTCTAAGCACCTTTATTCTCATAAAATCTCAGTTGGCAGCTTGTGAAAGAAATGCTGCAATGTTAGCTGTCAAAGAAGGACAGCTACAGTTTCGAAAAGATAACACAGCAACTGGAATGAGTAAACTTCTGATAGCAAGTACACAGGAATTAGTTTCTTCTCTGAGAGTTGTAGTGGATTCTAGCTACAGATCTGCAGATCTCAGAGCAGTTGGATCATATGATCACGACTGCTTATTGCAACATATTTGATTGTAATTAAAAAAATAGCAATGGAGCATGTCTGACGCAACTTAAATTCTTATCCACAGATATCAGAGCTGTGAGAACCGAGTAGAAAGGAGAGCAAAGCAATTCAAATTGAATTCTTTCATAGTTTTTATTGCTTCATTCTAAACCCCCGGAGGCCAGTCGCACTCTGATTCCAAGCAACAGCCTGTGTTACAGTCTTGCCTGTTGGGATGTGTGTCCTGATGACATCGACTCCAACAGGAAGCCAGGGGCTAATGATTACCACATGTTTAAGATCACTAGGGTGCCACAATCTGGATTTTGTCATGCCGTATGTCTCTCATTTATTTGGTTGTTGATTCTTGATAGGGAAGGACAGAGCCTTTTCTAAAGGGAAGGAAACAACAGCCCTAATCACTTTTAAACATGGCCTGTTTTATCTGATTTAACACCCGGTCAATGGATCTCTTCAGCTCAGTTATGGGTCTTCCTGGAGTTTTGAAATTTAAAACAAAAGAGACGACAAGGGGTGTGTATTATAGAGCCTGGCCATATTTTCAACGTGCGTATTTAGGATCATTGTCAACATGCATTCTGCTGTTGGTGTCACTGGGTGTCAACACATTACCATGCAAACCTTTAACACAGGTCAACTTGTCATTCCGCTTCAGCTCTTTCTGTCTATGGGATGTCATTTGATAGTCACTCAGCGGTGTAAAACATAAACAGCGAACACAGGGTAAGACCAGTTCAGCCCTGAGGGTTAAGAAACACAAGAAAGTGTCATGAACATCCTGGAAAACATAAACAGCATCTGTAAGAGGAATGTCACTGTCAGCGGATTCACATAGTATCATATGTTTGGAAATGAATCACGATTAAAGCAGGCAACAGAACGAGCAGTGAAAATGAACAAAACGTTCTGTGAATAGTGCAGAAAAGCATCCAATGATTTCCAGCTGTGATGAGCCAAAGATGTGATTTTTTTTTTCCTTTTTCTTTTTTTTAGATTCTCAACAGATTGATGTCAGAGCTTCAGTTTTTCCTCAACGTCCCATAGGTGGAGAAGCTTCCTTCATTCCTTCATATTCCCACATGTAAAATTATTAGCTGTCCCACTAATGTGTCCTCAAGGCAGCCAATTCATGGTCACATCCAAAACCAAACCCTAATCCCCAGTTGTGTCACTGTTCCTTCACTCATATGTTTCCTGTTGGAGATGAAGCAGCCCCAAAAGCCCCCTGGCCACTCCTGCAGGTGGAGACCAGTGCTGTAAAACTGGGTTGGGCTTGAGCTGAGGCTTTATCACAAAATAGCAAACTGTTCCAGTTAATCCAGCTCATCACAAGTCTAAACTTGAGTCTCAATATGTCTGCTTTGAGAATATAAGAACGAAAATGAAAGTAACATCATGAAAGAAAACGCAGAATGTGCTCACCTAGCTCTGAGATTAACACTGGATCCAGAAAATGGTAGGTAGGTAGGTAGGTAGGTAGGTAGGTAGGTAGGTAGGTAGGTAGGTAGGTAGGTAGGTAGGGGAAATTGTTAAATACATGCAGATAAAGATGTCAGCAGCAATGCAAATAAAGTCATTCATACTGGGGATGCTGGATGTTGTGGTGAGGTTACTTTAATCTTGTATTAAAACTAAATACAAACCAAACAGTAGAGTCATTGTGACGCCTTTGTGGTTTGGTTTCAGGTCAGCTGTTTTGCCTGAAGTGAGTAGGTCTCACAAATAAGTGAGGTTTATTTAAGAGAATAAATCTGAGCATGCGCAGTAAATGGCCGAAAACCTTGCAATTTTGACATTTTAAACAGCCATCTAACATATCTCACTTTTAGTGAAAGTCTTAATTAAAAGGGTGTGCCAGTTTTAAACTCAGCTACGGCCGAGCCGCAATAACCTCGCACTGTTGTCGCTGGTTTTGAGCTGCTTCTGCCTGTTTGCTTTGTAATCACTCTCTACAAAAGGACGAGCCTTGTGTTTTGTTTTGGTTCTTTTTTGGG